>NW_027108721.1:986993-991156 GCF_000696795.3 Halyomorpha halys | reverse complement strand
ATTTAACACGCTTTAACATGTTAAACCAAAGATCATGAATACCCCTATTGTAGATCTTCCCAATATGAAAAAGTAAGTTATCCCCTCGTGATGCCCCCACTTCGCATTTCATTAATAATAAAAAATTATCTATTTTTCTAGTGGTAAATACTAGTGTAGGGTACAATTTCCAATCTGCAAAGATTAAATTTAACTTTAAAAATTTATTGATTTGACTGAAAATCTTATTTGACTCGTCCCATTATTAATATTAAATTAGCACTAGCATTTCGAGTGTTATAGAGTTATGTTGTTTCATTTTGTATTTCGCTCCAAAATGCTTTACCTCGGATTCATAATGTTTTCAAAATTATCACGCCACAGTTGTTTCTTTCGTCTAAGTATTTTATTTTATCCGTATTCATTACACATCCTAATAAATCACTAGCATTCATTAGCGTTATTCATTCATTAACATCCATTAATTTAATAGCTTCCGCATCTGCAGCTAACAAAGGCACATCCAAGCGCAGATATTTCACCTCTAAAATACTTCATGCCATTCTCAATACTGAACACTAGGCCACAAATAGGGTGTGGCCAACTTGCCTATGACAGTAGACTAAATCGAGGATTTTTTATTTTAATTTTAGGACTACCCCAATTTTTTTTTAATATTTCAAATATTAATTTTTGTATAAGACCTATTGAGGTAAACAGAATAATATATCCTTTTGTAGATGAATTCAAAATATTATTCAATTTAAAAAGTTTCTTACTAAATAATTTTGGTTATGTGGCTGAAATCTTCTCGACACCTTTATTTTTTTTTAAATAATTTTCAATTGAATTTATTTAACTGAGAAAAGTCTACATATATACAGGCACTGTAAATATGTAGACTCTTCTCTTTATATATTGTATTTGCTTAATAAATTAAATTAGGAGGTAGAAAAAAAAATGTAGAATAGTAAAATCTTTAAATGCTGTAATTATTTTTTTTTTTTATTTCATTTATCTATATTAGTTTGGCAGAAAATATGATTGAAAACATTACTTAGAAGTAAGGAAAACGACATAAAATCTTTTTCAATTGTAGAATCTATACCTATCTTTTTTTTAATAACGGTTTAACTTTTTTAAAGACTTTTTCTCTCTTTAATAATTTTGATTTTGTCATCCTCATTTTATTAAAATTGTAGTCTACGGTTTTTTTTTCTAAATCAAAGTATCTTATATTTATTGAGAATGAATGAAAAAAAGAATGGTCCAGGTATTGATTAAAAAAAGGGTACTGAAATATATATAATATATATTTATTAGACACTGATGTTTCACCCCAGGTGGGGGGACTTCAAGGTTCAGCAAAAACAAGAGACAAACATTATAAAATATTGTTGGACTATACGATTAAACATTGAGAGTATAAAAAAATTAAATGGAGTATTTGTATTTACTCCTTTTAACTTTTTATGAACGTATAAATTGAATCGAATAGAATGAGTACTAAATAAAACAAGTAATAAATAAAAGTAATAAGTAATAAATAAAACAATGATTAAACCAGTTGAATATGCATAGCTGGAGTAATATATATATATTAAAAAATAAATAACAAAAGTGTCAGAAATGACCCGCTAGGTGATTAAAAAAAACCTCCCTCCCCTTTCTCCTATGCCAGAAATTTCCAAGTACGCTGTTCAATTTGTTTTTTTTTTAGGCTGATGAATTGATTGAGATGTGCGATCTTTACTTTTTGTGTCATCTTGTATTTTTCAACCTTGAAAATTCCTGAATTGGCGATTCGATTACTGTTTAGTTATTTACTGTCGTTTGAGGGGTACAATTTTTTTCTTAAACTAACTTACTATAGGTTTTTTTACTTTATCGGTAAATCCAAAATCTTGTGTGGGCTGACGTACCACTCACCAATAAACTAAGAAATGTTAAAAAAAAAAAAAAACACACAAAAGTGGACAAGTGCCATAAGGGGAAACAGAAGAGAAGAAGTGGTTGTTGCAAGAGTAAGAATAGGACATTCCAAATTAACACACCTCCACTTAATCACAAAAGAGGACCAACCTATATGCCAAACCTGTCAGTCCCCATTATCAGTAAAGCATATAATTGGAGAATGTTCATCATTTCGTCAAGCCTTTGAAAATAATAAAATTCCTCGTACAAGACAATTGGCCTTTAAAGACTCAGCAGAGTCCATAGACAAGATAATAAAATTTCTGAAAGAAACTCAACTTTATACTAAAATATAATCCACCAATATCGACCAGTGTAAAAAGGAAATAGTCTACATTCAACTATCAAATGTCGAAGACAAGAAGATAAATAAAGTAAAAAGGGTGTAATAACCTAGATGTTGATCGCCCTGAATAAAAATCTAATCGGTAATCTAATCTAATCCATTAATTTTTTTCTCTGGCCGTAAGCATGTGAAGATGAATATGAATGGAATTTAGAGAGGATAAGGAGGATTTGGTTCTCAGACTGCATCATCTCACCAAAACCCGTTTGCTTGAGACTTTAGCATAAAAAAAATTAAATAAAGACTAAAAAAAAAATGACCATTTTCTGAATAAAAATTCTAATTTTAAAGATATTATTATTAGGTTTTGGGTGATAATTTCCAAAGAAAAATATATAAAATTTCTTTTAAGAATAGATAACACGAAAGCAAGTAAGCATGCTAAGTACGTTACTTTGAAAAAGCAGCGAAAGCCGATGAAAACTAATTGCTTTATTGGACTAGTAACGTTTTTTTTAAAACGACTGAGGGAATAAAAGATTGACTGGAGGGAGAGGAGAATGGTAGAGATCCGGATTTGAACTTACAAAGGTCGAGCCAGGATATCACATCAGCTTGGCCAATTTGTGAACCTACCATTGTTCCATCCAGGACCAGTCCGAACGGAAAATGAAATTGCTTCCAACCACTTTCCTTCCAGAGATAAAATTTGTTAACAAGATATTTTATTATTTATCCTATTGGCACAGAGGCAATCATGTATATATATATATATATATATATATAATAAATAAGAATACTGTATATTGTTAATCAAACGTTTCGCTCCTTTATGCAGGGCTTCATCGGGACTAAATGAACGAAGCCCTCCAAAGTGCGACGAATCGTTTGTTAAAAATAACTAGTTTTCTTCTACTGTTTTGATACCTTTATTGACCGCCACCTGGACTATCTTCCTACAATCTGCTTCATACAGTCAACTATCATCTTCCAACATTTTTTTTTCTCGATCAGATATCTTGGTATTCTCCTTGTCATTTGGACATTTATTCCAATGCATGAGCCATGCGGCAGAGGCGTCCAATATCAACGTTTGCCTGACCCTCCGGTACCTGAGTATCTTCAAAAAAAGGAGTGTATTCACATTTTCAGCGCGTTTATCCACATTGAGCCAGTGATAATTTCTATCATACATGAATTGATGAGATTATTGTTTAGATTTCTTATTCTGTGCCAATTGTGTTAGCTGTAATGTATAGACGACTTTTCTGTATGTCTTGACGGTTAGTGCGGCTTCGATACTATTCGGATCAATATTTAATGCATTTTAAGAAATTTATGTGGTTATGAGTAGTTAACACTTTAGGAGAAATAAGACAATTATGCATTTGAAATTATACTTTCAAATATATTCAGTAAGATACTGTGCTACTAAGTCTTAGGATCCTGGTTCGAATCCGGCTGAGGCAGCCAAGTTTTCATTCTGTTATTGTGGGTGTGAGTTAGGTAGCCCCCTGGGACACAGAGGCTTTCTTTAGTGAGTACCCTTAATTGTGTAAAAACCTGGCAGGTGAGCGTGGCCTTGAAAATATCACTTCCATGTATAGTCCTAGTTCAAAAAGGAGTACATCCTTACGAAGTACTAAACACTTCATGGGTTTTACCCATACACGGTTTCTTTTCTTAACTGTTGGATCAATCAAATATTTTTTAATTTATCAATTACTTTTTTTTTTAGTAAGTATTAGTTACAAAACTTAGATCAAATATAATTTCATTCACCAATCATTGTAAACAAAATGGGTGAGGCAGTTCCTTTGTGTCTAAATTCACTAGGGGTATTCATGATGTTGTGTTAAATGTTAAATGTTTTACCATGTTAAATGTTATAACTATAAGATTGTGAGCAGCCCTATTTGAAGTC
>NW_027108721.1:978404-986943 GCF_000696795.3 Halyomorpha halys | reverse complement strand
CACACAATGTTAGTTATGATAAAAGTTTACTGTTCTTTTGAAGATCTTTATAGATTTTGTTTTTTTATTTCTTAAATTCGAAATAAAGCTATTTATTTTTATTATTTTCTTTGTTTCTCTTATATGAACTATTACGATTTATTTTTATTCCTTCTTCCCTTTTTCATCCCCGTTGTTTTTTGCATTACATTACAAACTGAAAGCTAATCACAAAAGTGAATTCACAGTTGGAAAGCTTACTAAAAGCATTTTGTTTTTTAGAAAAAATAAACATTTCTGAATGTTAGCAATTATAAACAATAGATTAATGCAAAATATTAAAGAATTTTATGAATAAGTGAAAGTAGAATATCCGATTATGATGGGAAACGCCGATACTGCACGATCTTTACCCACTTCATTATCTTTTGTTAAACTTTTGTATTCTTGGCAGGATCAAAATTTATTATCGTTACTCCCACCTCGAGAAATCCTGAAATACGAATTTTGATAACAACAACAAAATTTTGAAAATTTGTTTTTGATAATCGCTTTCCCTGGTCTTTAGATTTTTGTTGAGAATTACAAAAATAGCCATAGCTCACTAATCACACAAAATTTGGGGACGGATGTGGGATGCTAAGTGAAAGTTGTGTGATCCGCACATTGCACCAGATTTTTTATTTGATCGTAGATTTGATATTGGCTCTGGGAAAAAGTCTCGTAACTTGAAATCTTGGAAAATTAGGATATATACCTTATTTTCAGATTTTGAATAAACAAATGGATTCTTTCTTTTCTTTTTCTTGCACCCATATGACTTTCAGCGTGGGGGTGATTCAACTATCCGTTCCACGCTTTCCTATCCCTGCTATGGTTCCTCATTTCTTCCAGTGTTCCCTCTTCGCCTTCCATTTCATTCCATATGGCTGGCTTATAAGGTTCTGGGCCACCCTCTCGGTCTTCTCCCCACTGGCCTCACCTCCAGTGGTGGTGGTCCATTCGGCAGACATGCCCATACCACCTCAGCTGCCTTTTTTCCAGAGTTTCCAGCACTGGACTTATATTTAGCTCCTCCTTAATCCTGTCATTTCGGACAAAGTGTCTCCGCGTTCCCATCCAGCTCTCTGCTCCACAAAGAAGTATCGGTAAGAAGACAGGCTTACAGAGCTAGACATCCTGCCCCACCTCTTTTCCGATAACAGTATTGCAGATCGTATTGTAGGCGGAATATTCTGCTTAAGACTTCCTAATCTACTTTTCCAGACCTATTAATTATCGTGTCCAGATATGTATAGTCTATCACCACCTCCAACAACTCTTCATTACAGACAATCTTGATTAACCAATGGTATATATACAAAATTGGTGTATTTGGGCATTGACCCTTATTATAATATTATTATAATATGATTAGCTAACTGCTATAGAAGACTATTTTAATAACGTGTCTAGAAATATTTGGATTAGACCGTTGTATCTGCATTATATTAAACAGATGTAATGGTCGAAATTCACTGCTGGCATAAGACTAATTTTTGAAAACTCACTACACCTAATTTGAAAGTTCGGCTCAGTTTATTAACTAATGAATGTATCACCCGTACAGTTCGTCTAAGTTGAACTTAATTGAATAATATCTTCACGTTGACTTTGAAGAACTTGTACATTTTTTAATGTAATAACTAAGAAGATGTCTGTGCATAAAGAAAGATCTTTAAAATTTCCGTAGAAGTTGGTCTCTTGACATTTACAAAATTTATAAAACAGAGGTATATAAAGTTTTATGACTCCTTGACGAATAAAAATTTCAACAAGTTAACCTCCTAGCAACTCCTTGGAAGGTGGCAGAATAGTATTAAGTAATTGGATAAGATTTTTTTTTTAATTTAGGTTTACCGTTTTATACAATATACCCTACTGTCGTAGACTGACGGTCAGAAGTTTTGGACTGCCTAAATGTTTTGGGAAATTTTTGGAATAAATTAAGCGAAACTAGAATAGTATTCATAAGATAAAACTACAATTTGAAATTTTCGTGTGGTTTTGATAAAATTTCGAATCTTCGAATCTCTTCGAAAAAATTAAAAAAAAAAGAAAAGGAAGAAATAAAAAATCAAATCTCCAACGTCTTCCCACTTAAAACAGAATTAATTGGGGGAAAAAATCCCTAGACGCTATAATGTACTGGTATTGCTTAACACGTGGCCTTAATTGTGCCGACGATGTCATAGTAGAGCTGCTTGATCGATACGTCAGTAAAGCCATTCCTTTTCATCCGTATTGGATGATAAAATGTTAGTATTTTCTCATTAGCTGTATTTTAACAATATACTGTTTCCTTGGAAAGTTAGCTCTTAGATTTTAATGAACATTGTTTTTCTAGTTTAGTTTTTATTTTATTGTAAATAACAGCAATGTTGATGGAGTGATGAGTCTTTTAAAATGAAAGAAGTAATAGGGAATATTCTGAACTTATTCTGCAAATGGTCTTAGACAGACATGAAGTCTAAAAATATAATACTTAGACACGGAAACCAGTTTTCCTACTGATTTCCTTTTTAAGACTAAATTGCACTTCATGCTGGTATTTATTAATAATATTTATTTTATGAGTTGGGCACAATTAGTTTATCTTAATTTTTATGACATATTTTGTTAAACCAATACATTGCTGTTATAGTTAGTAATATTTCCTTATCTGACAATTGATCAAGACTTATTACTTGCTTCTCTCACGATTCTTAGCAATTCTCCAAAACATTTTATTAGAAAATTCTTCATCTTTTTGAAAAACACCGAAAAATTTCAGATACCGACATTTCTTCATGTTCACATTTTTATTATTTTAAATTATGAAGAAGATGGTCAGGGGGTGTTTTCACAAGAAAACAAAAAGTTAACTTTTTATCTGCCGACGTTTCGCCCCACTTTGTGAGCTTCAAAAGGGCTGTTTCTGCTGTATCATCACCAAATATTTCTATTACTTTTTTGTTTTTCACCTATCTGTTATTTTTATAATTTTTATTTTCTGCTCCTTTCGATACTTAATTATTTATTTTATATGTTTGCTTACTTAACTTAACATTTTGTCTATACACTTATATTTTATTGTTAGCATACTATATTTTATTCACCTATTCTTATTTTTCTAGGTTTTTATTTTCACAATTACTGTTTTATTTCAAACTTTCACCTCACATTGTTTCAATAGCTTATTTCACTTTACGTATTACTTACTACGTATTTTAATATGTTTTATGAACTTTATTTTACATATTACCTACAGAATTATATTTTATTGTTTTATACTATATTTTATCCACTTATATTTATTTATCCATTGTTTTTATTAATTTTCCTATTTACTGTTTTAATATTTGTAAACTTCTGTGATTTACATCACGATCAATACAAAAAGAGTTGTTATCATTATCTAATTATTCTGTATATTTATGTATACACCTTTTATTTACTTCTTTTACATTTATTGTGTTATACCTATTTTGTATTTACTGTATTATCATAACTATATTTTTTATCGATATATATATTATTAGTTACTTAAATAATAATCATAATTATTCTTAAATCAGATATTTCATATAGTTTCTATTATCATCATATTTGTATATCTCCTTCTTTTATTTCTCGTATTCGAAGTTCAAACCATTAACAATTCGTCCTCTCCACTTTACTTCCGATATTCTACCAGTGTCGTATTGACCTCAGCAGAAGCAGCCCTGATAAAGTTCTTTAAAGTGCTGTCGGGAAATTAATAGTTGTTAACTATTTTTTGTTTTCTTGTGGCCGCACCTTTGACCATCTTCTTCATTATTTGAATTAATACGGCCAATTATTTATATATATAATATTTTATTATTTTCGTTAAAATCATCTTAATCGGTCCAATAAAAAGAATATCTCGTATCACTTGCGTCGTCGTTCTTATTACTACACTAAAGTGTTAAGACACTTTCGAAATATATTTACGGTAAAAATTAAAAAAAAAAATATTTGAATTACCTTTAAGCATATTCCTTTCCTGTACATAATTTGTTTATACATAAGAAATTTGGTCATGTTTGCCCGTCTTATGTGGTGAAAAACAACTATATTTTAGTTTTGCTATTTTAGAAAAGCATTAATACGAAGGTTTAGTACAGTGGGTAAGACACTATTAGCTGTTGGGTTCAGGTTCCACTGCGGTTGTGGCATAAATTTAACGATTTAATTGGAAATTCTATTGGACTTTTATTGATTCTGGGTTTCTAAGAACTCTCAGGATCCTACTCTTTATTAAGAACGAAGGGGTAATTGTCTAATATTCCTGTTTAGGAGTAGTGTACTTTTTATTGTTTTTACATAGAGGAAATTACAATAATTTATGTTAATACTTTTTAATTAAAACATATTTCTTGGTATTAATGTAAGAATGAAAACATCTTTTAGTTTTGTTTCCTCAAACTTCGAAAGCTCTCAAGAGCCAGAGACTATCAAGAAACTTTGACAGTCTAATTAATTTGAAGGGAAATTGAGTTATTGACAATCTCAAAATTTAAATCTAATTTTAACTAATAATCTTGAATTTTATTGTTTTAAGTCGTTCTTTGAAGTTTTCAAATGTTAATTTATTCACTGGATTTGTGCTACTTTCAAAAGATTGAAATGAACGATAAATTTTGATATTTCTTATTGAATAGTCAGATATTTCCTATATCACGAGTTGGTCTTACTAGAGTTTGAGGTAAATGTTTCTATTTAAAATAAATAACAAATATCATGTGGTATTTGATTTTAATTTATTAACCTCTAATAACAGTACAGTAGTTAAAAAGATTGGTTCTTATTAGGAATGTTCAAACACGATTCAAAACTAATCAAACTAAAGGACTCACGCCCAGTAAAAGTTTTCCTATTCAAAATCCTGTATGTCGCATTCTACCACTAGTTTAATGTTGGTACGGGCGTCAAATAAGTAGAATAACACATTTTTTATAGATCTAATAACGTTTTTGGGTACTTTTCTCTTAAGTGCAGCTGATTTTGCGCAGCAACTGAGAAAAATTTGAAATCAATTTACTAGAGAATCCTACCTCTTCAGGAGATAAAAAGTAAAAAAAAAACAATAACAGTTAATTATAAATATAATTGATAAAAATGTTTATGTTACTGTATTTATAGGATTAGATATTTCTACGTTTTTTCTAACTCTTTCTATAGCCGATGGGGGGGATTCCGGAAACCATATTTATTATATGTTTATATTATATATTGTATTATAAATTTCTATAGGTTCCTTACGTAAACGGACCTAGTGTTCTTAGAAATCGATTGTATATCTAATGATGAGTTGATAGCTAACCTTGGATTATGAGATGAAGATGGTTGGTGGTGCGGTCAGTGAACAACTCAAATAACCTAAAACCTTTTTAGTAGTGCCAACGTTTCTGCCAGTGTTTCGGGGCTTCTTCAGGATTAAGAACAAAAAACAAGATAGCTACCAAAATGATTAAATTAAAGCACATAATAACAAGTAACATAAGAAGGTAACAGATAATAGAGGTAATATATAAAAAATGGTTATTTTGAGATATGAATCTAATATTAGCAATAAGGGTGAGATCTATACAGTTCAAAACTGCAATCTCTCAAATAATTTGTTTTTCACTTACAATTAGATTTTAAGACTTCTGTTTTTACTGTATAACTTTAATTACTGTATAATTAGCTGTATGGATCTTATAGATCTCTAAGATTACATCTATTTCTCAGACATTTACCTTTTTATTTTTTTTATGTTACATTGTTTAACTGGAAAATGAATATAGTAATATACAGGGAGTATAGTAATTATTAAATTAAGAATGAAAGAAAGCAGCTAGGAACCCATCCCCTCCTTTAGCCTCTTCGACACTCCGTTTCCCTCATTTTCCCTGTTATTTGGTTATACGAGGTAAGGAGAACCCCGGTATACAGACTGTCGAGGTTTTTTTATCTCCCTTTTTTATTTGAAGGATGTCTTCATCCATCGTCCATCTCCCGCCTCTGAAAGCTTTCTTTAGATTTTGCTTGACTATGGGTCATGTAGTTTCTTCTTCCGCTTGAATTTGGTTCGAGATATTACTCTTCAACCTACATACCAAGCCCGCCTTCCAATTGGTCCACATCTCCTTTGTTCAGTAGGTCTTTAACTACGTTTGCTTCTATTTTCTTCTATTCTATGTATATTTGTGGGTCTTGAGGATCAGCTATATTATAATACAAATATATATTTTGGCAACGTTTCGCCGCTTTATTGTTTGTATAGTCATTCCAATTGTCTTTTTATTGTTGTGATCCAACAAACTCGAGATTTTTTCACGAAGTTTGTACTTATTTGTTTGTGCCAGCGTTATATATATTTATAAGATATAAGTAAAATTATATATATACTCGTTTATGGATTGTAATTCTTATATGATATTATCAAAATTCTAATAAACAAATAAGAGAAATTAAAATTGAATAATTTGCCTGTTGCAACAACAAATTAAATAGGGTAGCGATAGCGGGGGCGAGGGGGAGAGCTCTCCTAATTTAGAAAAAAAAAAATCGATTTGTGAAGGAAATATCCGTTTGATGGTGGAACCTTTAGACTAATAGCTATTCAATGTGCAAAGTGAGAACTGATTGAGGAATGGTTGCCTTTGACATTTGAAATGGAAGATTTCCTTTTTCTGATGACCTTAATAGTAAAACTACGCGTGCTGGCTTCCTTCATTAGAATAGGAAATAAATCACGACATTGAGAATAAAAATTATTTGTTATAGTGAAAAGTTTGTGGCACACGTGTATTTCATTTGTCGTTCTAAAATACTTGAAATTTAAATATTCTTTAAACCTTAAATATTGACTTCTGAATGGTGGTTATGTTTTTAAAACACGGTACGTGTTTTTTTTTGGCCGATTTAAAAATGATTGATAAAACCTCTCTGAAAAGATGAAAGGTCTATCTAGTCTATCTAGTATCTTTCATGTACGGTTGGTGATTTTATTATACTAGTGCTAAAAATATGTTAGAACCGCTAGAATAATTTTTTTCTCTCAAATAATGTTTCTGTGCATGTAGTTTATAAGAAAATCCATTCATATTTCTTCTAAAGCAGTTCATAATGAATAATGTGACTACAGAGTAGTGTATTATATAGTTTATTTATATGATTTGAGAAAATACTGACTCTATAATATACTATGTACATCTTTCTACAGATTTACTATAAGTTTATACTTGCCTCTAGAGATTGATTATCTCTGTTCGACTAGTGCTCAGATCAACTACTCTTTAGGATAATGACGCTTATATGTACCATATTGTAACTTCTAGGAGAAGGGGTTTCTAAAGGGGTGGTATCGATGGAGGAACACTTCGAGGAATTTGGAATAGATAGAGCCAAGGCTGTAAAAGCTTCCTGTATTGCATATTATAGGCCACATGCAAACAATATTTTCTTTATTAACTTATTATTTTACTGCGCAAATAACACCTTCGATATGTGGTACCTTAAAAGGAGAAAAATAGCTAGTACTGCCCTAAAAAGGATTATTATATAAAAAGAGATTTTGTGAGAAACTTAGTCCTATTCAAGAGGGTCTATTCTCTACTTGGAGTTTTTTATTGCAGTTAGTCTGTAAGGTGGACATTTAAACTCCTTTATTACTAAAAAATATATTTATAAACCCACAAGTATTATAACATAACCGAATATAAGGATTCAAACGTGAGTGGTATATTTACCGTCATGCATTCACACTGCCTATTACTATGCCAATATTTTATTAATCTATCATAATACATTGCATACCTCTATTGTGCTCCGATCCCAGCGATTGGCTGTCATAGGATGGGGTATTCATAAGTGAATGCCTAATATTGCTCTAAAAATTGAAAAAAAAAATATTAAATTTAAATTGAAAGTACTAAATATGGATTGGTACGAATTGTAAATAACACTGAACGGGGGTGTGGCTGAATCCTGTAATATGGATAACAGATAATTTAGAAACACGTGCAGGTTTTTTTTTTAATTACTGATCATTTGACTGGAACAGTTGATGCAATTATTTTTTTAATATCTGTAATTCAGATATAAGCCACTCACTATTTTTCATTGTCTGTCATAGTGTTCAATTTGTAGATTCAATTTATTTATTTATTTTTTCAGTTTTTTAGACACTACTTGCATATCTTATGTTATACATATCTTCTTACCTACATGATATTATATTTCATCTATCACTGTTTTCAATCTACTACCATCTAATTCCATGATTATCAATCAATTAAAAATTGTTTACTATTCAATTATCAGTTATCAATTTTTTATCATTTATGACTTAATTCAATATTTTGTATAATTCTAAATTTGTTTGTATACTAATTTATAATAAATAATTTGTTTGTGTAATTTGTTTCAATTGTATATTTCTCTAAATGTTGTTGTTATCTCTTTTGTTCTATAGCCCTGATGAAGACCTGAAACTCAGGTCGAAACGTCGGCATAAAATAAATAAATATGG
>NW_027108721.1:957711-978354 GCF_000696795.3 Halyomorpha halys | reverse complement strand
GCAGTTGTAGGCCTACCTTCTACTCCATAACCCCTGAAACTCAGGTCGAAACGTCGGCATAAAATAAATAAATATGGTTTTGTTTATTTATGTTGTTCTTTGCTGACCGCACCCCCGGACAAACTTCTACAATCATTAATCTACGGTCAACTATCTACACCTCTATATGAGAAATAAGTTGTTTTTGCTTTCCTTAAGACCTAAGGAAGTAGATTTTTTTTTCAGCCATTCAGCCAGAAACACCAAACAGTCTGTGCCACGATTATATCATGAAATGTTGGACCGATTATGTTGATTTATTTTTGTTTCGTAGAGTTTCGGTACCCGATAACTGTGTATCAAACCGGGCACCCTTTGTCCAATAGAAACTGTGCGGTTATCGAAATCGTGTTTCTATATCATGATGTACCAAAACGGCTCTTAACAATTTTGATGAAATTTACCTTAAAATCTTCTTAAGATCCTTGAATGTTTCATGTATAGAACACCTCCCAGAAAGAAAAGAATAAGAAGGTTAGGATGGAAAGGAAATTTCCCTTGTGCTGATATTACCAAAAAGTATGACATTCTCTAAAAAAAAAAAATCAAATCATATATTATATATGATCATCAAATCAGACCAGTATTGGCAAAGCCAATAAACTATTTTGTGCAAGTATCTATTGAAAATCGTTATGTTTGAATTGAATACTTGGTAGCTAAATACCTCCCAAAATATTTCAGATATTCAGTTAATATTCTACAAAATACTAAAAAATAAATACAGTTCGACTATGATTAGGAATACCAAAACGGTAAGGAAATTCGTGTATGTTAACGCAGCAATTTTTTCTTTTTATTGAACTTGGTTAATCACACAGAGTATCTTAGTTGTTTCTTGAAGCGGTTTACTGTTTATAACTATTTATTTTTCAATTTATCTTTCCTTATGTCTATTTTCTTCTTCGAAGACTTCTTCCAGGATTTTTTCAATGCATGTGAATGCGGAAAGAATGTAAAAAAGCAAGGATGACTTTTTATGTTGCAATAGTTACAGTTTCTTTATACAACATAGTTTAATTTGTTTTTCAATAATATTTTTTATTGTAATTACAGATATTTCAGTGGGGGGTTGAAATGAGCTAGGCAAGTTAAAATCATAACGTTTTCTGGGCAACGATTCAAAGCCCCTGATCTATTTCCAAAATGGGTTATCAACAACTATAATAATTCTATATGAGCCGTAAATGATATCTATACTCTATAGATAAAGTTTTTTATGTTACAGTTACGTTTTTCTGTGGAGTTTATTTTAAAATCTTATAGTGTTATTTTCGTTTGTTCTTAAGGATTATCATTATCCGTTTATTCAGTTTGATGGGAGAGTTCTCCTTTCTTTATTATTGGAATTATTAAGTATTATACTATTCCGCAATGCGTTACTCCAATAGATACAATATCTATGCATTCTTGTTGATCTCCCTTTCTCTCTGTCTCACACCCTTTTTCTTTAATTAGGACATCCTTTATACTTGAAGACGGAGTTTTACCAAGCAAGATACCTAGTGCAGTTGGATTCTTTTTTTTTATCATCAAATACTTTACAGTGATTCATATCAGCTGAAAGTTACATCTTTAACGGTGTGGTTTTTTTATTTCATGAGCGAATGTAGCGAACGGAAGTCCATAGTGATCTTATTAAAGCAGCAGTAATATTAATTAGTAATAGTCCCTATGAATCTTACACAATATTATAATCCGCAACAACTTGTACTACATCTTGGGGAGAATGGATGAAGAGTACGTGATAATAAGTGAGCAGTTGTGGTTCCTGAATAGTGACAAAGATAGCTCATTCAATAATCTTCACAGTACCGAACTAAAAAATACAGCATAAGTTATCTGTCATAGATAGGAGCCCGTTAAGTTTTTATTTTACCACGCTCATCAAGCCAGTGTAAATTTGATATATTCTAAACCACTAGAAAGCATGGAATGACCTAATAAAATATTATTTCCATTTGAAAAATTAAGAGTATTATATTGGTATAGTGAATTAGTCTTTTCACTTTTAGATGAATTTGAAATGAAATTTCAATTTCGATCGAATTGTGGACATGTTACGATAGTAGGAACCAGTAACCCTTCTAAGGCCCCCTTCGCTTCACCTCCCGATCGAGTTCGTCTGGAGGAGTGAACACCCTCCTCCAGACGAACCAGGTTAGCTCTATCGGGATGAAGGCGTTCCTTTTCTTATTGATACTAAATTAATGCCATGACCTAATAATTAATAAATAAATATTACTCCTTTGAGTTTACAAAACATTTAGAGATACTTCATTCATAATTTTTTAATCCTTCTGGAAAATTTTTGTTAACAGTTTTAAGTAAGGTGGAGCGAAAAACCAAATCCGAGAAATTCTGTCGTTAAGTGAATAAAACAACCGTCACAGAAAATAACCATTTCTAGCAGAAGTATGCAATCGAATTGGAAAATCTTACCAAGAACTAAGTAACTTTTCTAATTGATCGACAAAATAGATGTTTTAAAATATTTAAAGTTATTAATAAAAAAGAAACAAATTTTCGAAATAAATGTAACAGAATAATTCTTTTGATGTGTTATTACGTTTGTTTTTTTTTTATAAATAAATCAAATAATTAAATTATCCTAATTTTTCATTGATCAATAGTGATCCTGCCTTGAACATGAAACTGAATAAAAAAAATAAAAAAATGAATATTAATATTTTAGATTATATACTGTAAATAGATAAAATATTTTATTATTTCATAAATATTTATTACTTAAAATAAATTTATAACACCTGGGCCCTGTTTCATAATAAAAGCTAATAGTACTAGTCCACAGTACAAGTGTAGAAACTTGTGTGGTAATAACACTAATACTTATTTTTTTCATGATAGCGATGACAGTTATTGATATTACAGGAATTAAAAAATAATAAAGTACATGTTACTATTGTACAAATCTGTGTAATTGAATTAACATAAATCTAAAAGACTAATAGTATTAATTTGTACTTTATTATGAAACAGGGCCCAGCATTGACAATTATTGAAATAGTTTTTTAATATTGTGGTTATTATAAATGTTTAAACATATTTTCATAAAATTTATTCTTTTATGAAAATATGTTTAAACATTTAAAAAATTAGGACATTAATTTTATAAATGTTTAAACATATTTTGAATTATAATATATGTTTAAATAACTATATAAATATAATGTATGATGAAATTTAGGAGGAATCGTACTGAATGTTAAGAACAAGAAAATATTCATTTATTTTCTACCACCAGTACCGATCTAATAAACATAACTAGATATCGTAGTTAATTGAGGCCATAACATCAATTTATATGTATATATCCTTATATTTGCATATATATTGTTCCAGAAATTTAATTTAACCAGACCCTTATAATAAATTACAGTTACAATAAATTGATATAAAATTATAATCATTACTTTATTAGTTGATTTTAGGTGTAGGGTTGAAGATAGTCTGATATCACTACAGTTATATATTTTTATTTGTTGTCATGTATTTGAGGAGAATTTTTGATTTTGGATCTTAGGTTGACTTGTTAGCCCGAAACGTTGTGAAAACAATAATAGACTATTGTAATAGTATTATCAGCACATCTTGACTTAATCTGTCTTGACTTCTTCATTCCACAACTGTTTCTTTCCATGATTTCCTTACCTTCCTCATGGTAAGGAATTGGGGTATTGGCTCATTGTGGTATTGGGGCCCCTTCTGGTCCCAGAAGAATGTTTTTTCATGAACTAAATGTATGTATGTTTATCACAGTGCATGTGCCGCGACAATGTGAATAATTTCAGGCCATTTCTTGACAAAACGTTGTAGCTCAATGGTGTTCGTTGCCTGTTATAGTATTGACGATTGTTTTCCAGTTGCAGCCTATTGGCTCTATCTTATTTAAGTTCGCTCGTTTTCGCTTTCAGTGGACGTGTGGACATCAGAGTTCATCAAACCTACTATATTTTCTCGCCCTAGTATTGATATTCTCTTTCTTGATAAGTCAATAAAAATAATATTATTAAAGCAGGTCTATCCTCTGCCAGTAATCGGTCTCATTTTATAAGTTAAGTTAGACTTGTTTTTGGAACAGCTATACTTCATCTACAATTTTTTTAATTCCCAATAAATTTCGTTAGTTTATTAAATTACTTGGGAACCGGTCCCCCATCCATTTCGTCTAGCAGCGTGGGGAAAGTGGTTGCTGTTTGCGAACGTTTGTGGTATGGTTTGAGGAATGTGCTGGGTCGGGGTTTGTGGTTCACCATGAAAACCGTCGAGTTCAATTTGAACCTCGTCGTGACTCGTCAAAGATTTACCATGTATGATGATGTTGTTCGTCGAGCTTAACGCCCTCATGCACTTTAGCTAGTTCTAGAACGTTTAATATCTCGCTGGTCAACGACTTACGCGAAATTCCAGTTTTAGTCATTTTTTTAATGTTGCTCGATTTATTTTTTCTCAAAGATTGCTCAACTTACTCAACAACGCAATCAAGGGAAGAAGACTCAGTAAAAGTATATATAATATATTTCATGCATGATGTAATAATTATATTTTAATGAAGGGTACGAAAAAAAAGCCAGGCTTCCCTTTAATTATATTTGATGTATAGAACATTGTTGATATTTATGGCGTCAGTCATCTAAGTTAACATTAGCTTTTACAGATCGAAATCAAACTGGGGTTCGTTCTTGTCTATCAAGATTCGAAGTTTATGTTCCCATATTCTTCATTTGTTTTTGGAACAGCTAGATAGCTTCTGAAGCTCTTGCTGTCTCATCAGCAGCACCTGCTCTAACACGCTTAAATATTAAAATTCCCATTTGACAACTTAAAGCAGTTGTGCTTTCAGGCCATGGAAGTATTTAAAAATTCAAGCACTAATCAAAATCAAGCACTCTTATCCTAGGTACCTTAACAAACACCTTCTTAGTTTATGTGTTATCTCATTCAATCCATTGATTTCATAACCACGCTATCACACTTGTTGACTTGATGACAAAATAAACAAATCTCTATGTAGGTACCTGACCTATCTATCTATGTATCTATAAGACGAGGCAACGATTCCTTTTTATTTAAAGTATCAATAGTTCTAATTTATATATAAATTATTTTTTTAATTATGTACTGGAGATGCCCTCTTCAATTGATATCTGGTAGTTATCAATTATTAGTATTAATCCACTGAAAGAGCTGAACGGTTAAATAAAATCGGAACAATGTTTTGTGCCGTTCATCCATCAGATTTTATTACATTATAATTTTTAATGGCTGGATGTCCATTTTTGTTGCTGGATGTTTTTTTTGTTTTGTTTTTTAGATTTTTGGGTTGTTTAATATAAATATATTTTCCCCGCCACATTTGGCCATATCATATTGAAATACCTCTTTGGATCGAGAGGAGAAATTTTAAAACTTTTTTTAAACCACAAAAGTGCCAAAAAAAAGTAGTAGCGAATTTCAGTCAAAATTTCGTCCTGTTTAGAGGAGGCTTTTAATTTTTATGGTTTTGCCCTTCTCGCCTGCCCTTCCCTCCTCCAAATCGTGTAAGAGGGTTGATTAGTTGTGATTTGTATATAACGCCAATTATTTCTTCTTCTTTTTATTTAGGTTTTTAGGTTTCAGGCATTAATGAAACTACTTACGTAACCACTTTTTATCATTTTGGATTACAAAAACAAGAGAATAATATGATAAATAGTTACAGCACTCAGCTACTCAAGATTTTTTATTTGTCTCCTGCATTAATTTTTTATTTCAGGTATCAGCTCAATAATTTTTATCAAGATCTGATACAACTTCCTTTTAATTTGCAAGTTATATGGTTCTATCCGTATAGGAAGGGGAATTGAAAATGAAGTCCTATTCATTTTTCTAAAAAATTAGATAAGATTTATGTTTTTCTAAAATTTTCTATTCTTTGTCACAAAGTAAATCTAAAAAAGTCTAGCTCCGAAATAGAAAAGAGAAAGAAAAATGAATAAAAATTCATTGGATACTTTTTAATAAAACAGGAATTGACATTAAACAAAACTTTAATAATATATTCTTATTACAACAATGTTTAAAATCCTCTATGATTAATTCCTTCCCGGTTTCATGAAGGGTTAATAAAATTAAGTTCTTCGTGTTCAGCTCTGACTACTTTAGGTAGTTCTACCTCCTGTGTCGTCAACTAGGCTGCCTCTCTTTGATTAAGAAATGTAAAACTCAAAGCTTTATACATGATACACAGCTGTATAATAATTAAAATTAAGGTAATTATCGTCACCTTTGATGAAACCATAAAAAGCGCCTTCTATATTGGTTGTGAGAAGTGAATGAAACGAAGCTTTTGTATTTTTTGATAATTGCAGATTATGTTTTTTGGATATTTATTTGACTTATTGATTATTTATAATAATATATTTATTTAGATTAACTTATATCTTGGCTTTTTTTGGACATATATTGCAAGAATTAGACTGAACTGGTTTCGTCGAAACTTATTGCAAAGAACTACCTGAGATACTATTTTACTAACAAAGTCGGTGGGTATTCATTTAAAAGACGAGAAATCGTTCGATGATCGTTGTTGGTTATTATTATTGAAACCATTAAGTGATGAATATTTATGCGTTTTAGGACCCTATCTGTACTGAAAAAGATCTGGAGTTGGCGATTTGAGTTCCTTTCTTGAGACGAAATGACGGACTGACTAAAGTTTTTTTTTTTTTTTTTTTTTGTATGATCAGTAGATCTAAAATTAAGTGATGATATAGATTGTTCAAAAGTTAGAACCTTTCTACATCTGTCACAGCCAGTCACCTCATTCGCTGGTTGGTTAATGGGGCAGTAGTCAGTTTCGTGAGCTGAGAGAAATCGGGCCTACAAGAGCAAGTGAACTGGGGGTTGTATGGCATTCCCTCTCTAGAGGGGTTCATAGAATAATAATTCTCAGGCCACACTCGTGTTAGCCTCCCCCAACATGCTCCGATGAGTATTGTGTATATTAGTGTTGACGGCATGTAGGCTATGATTGTCAAGTATGGTGGTCAACATTAGAAGGACATTCTTATCAATGTATTGTATGAGGCACGGTGGACACAACTATGGTTCTGCGTCCAATCGGCTCAGCCTGTATAACGCCTGGCAGAGGAGCGTGTAGGCACAACCTCGCGACTCCTGCGAGACTTGACTGCCGCACACATAAAGCCCTAGCAGGTCGATTACTATCTTTAATAATTTACAGGCTTAGATAAAAGTAATTTTACTTTGTTTTAGTAAATACATTTTATCCAGATTTAGTCTCAAAACAGTTTATATTTCGTTATAAGTTCGACGTCCATCCTCAAGGACAATCTTAAAACAATTTTATTGATTCTATTATATTTTCTTATATAATTAATTCTATTATAATTTACCACATTGTTGTGATAACTTATGTCAGAGAAGGCTGACTGTAATTAAAAATTTAATTTACTCAAGTAAATTACTATTTTAATTTACAGTTCTTAAGTTCTGTACTTCTATAAAATTTATTATTATTAGTGTTAGCAAGCATTTTTTTTTTCAAAATGCCCTTCATCTGGGCTAGGAATAAAATACAAGATAACAACCGTAATGAATAGAAGTAAATACAGAATAATGAAAACAATCTAAAATAATAGATTATTGATACATGAGTAATATTGGAAGAAAATGTATATTGTAAGTATTAGAAAATTCTATGAGAATAAGTAATATTTAAATTGTGAAAGAGGGGGGGGGGGGAGATTGACACGAAAATCCTTTAGGTAAATATATAGGTACAAGACAAAAGTTTTGAAAGAAGTGAGGAAGAAAACATATATGCTTGATTTAAACATATTTGAAAGTTATTTAGGAAAAAAAAGTGAAAAATTGCATTCTGAAATGTTTAATGAGCATTATTCAAAATTTCATTTACTAGTTTTCATAATTAATTATTAAATATGTAAGTGAAATTACATAATTTGAAGAATTAAAATAAAAGAGTAAGTAATTAAATTTTCAATAATTTGATGTGAAAATAATTTAACAACATGGTTAAGAAAAAAAGAATAAGAAAAGAGTGAAAAAGGGGTATTGAATTATGTTCACCACTTCAGATTGATTGTATTACTTACCCGTTTGGATGATATAAATTTATATTTTACTCACATATTAAATTAATTATTAAGATTAGTTAAAGAAATTTTGAATGATACTCAGAAGACATTCTCAAAATGCTTTTTTTCTCCATATTTTACTTTAAGTAAATTTGTTTAGAAATTAAATACATTTTTATTAATGAGATTATAATGAGTCCAATTGTTGTAGACGACCACTTTTTTTAAAACGTACTATAGGAAATATTGTTTATTTTATGTTTTCCTTTAAAAAAAAATAAAAATAAATAAAGAAACGAATAATCGAATCATAAAGAATTTTCAAAATAGAGTAGAGTAGCGACGACGGAGCGCGGCGGCGGGGAGGGGGGAGAGAGGGACGGACCGGGGGGCCAGTGCTGGGCCGGCTGCCGACATGAACCCGTCTCCCTGGCTGGCGCTACCCTGGGGCATCGCCGTCCCCCTCGGCCACGGGCTTCTACCACCGCCTCCGCTACCGCCACCCCCGCCTCCGGCTGCTTTCATCCACATCCCGCCCCCGCATCATAGGCAGGTCAGTCGTCATCATGTTTCTTATAATAATAAAGTGTCACGAATAGTAAAACAATTTATAGGCACAAATCTACAGGTGTTTAAGAAAAGTCATAAAAATATCAATGTAATGTTGAACATTAATTTAATATTAAATATTTCTATAAGGGGTTTTATTGTCGAAATACATTTTTTTTAAAACTTAGTTAAAACTATATTTATATAAGTATAATTATAAATTAATAATACAGTGTACAATAAATAATTTAAAATTAAATTTTAACCATTTTTTTTTTTAAATTATTTTATTCATCATTTTTTTTCTTCTTTTTTTAACTATAAAATCTATGTAGCTAATAATAACAGAATGATTTTTTGTTAACATTCAGATCAACATAAAGGTCTAACTACTCTAGAGAGATAATGCAAGGGATATAATATATCCTTGATGAATTCTTCCGTTAATAATAGCCGTAAAAACTGAAGGAATAGCCCGAACTATAATCGATAACCATTAAGTTAAAGCGTTAAGCTACTGTAGTAAACATTCCTTGGCTATTCAATTAAATATCGGTCTCAAGATATCCAAGTGCAATAATTATAAATTATAACAATAAACTATAACTTAAGAGATAATGACTATAAAGCCGGGAAATAATTACTATATAATATAATGTAGGTATTAATTGTAAATAACAGTGACATAAAATTGTAATAGAATGTTGAAAAACATCGTAAATTGTGGCCGTTAAGAATAAAATTCAACCATTTCAGTTTATTTTTGTTTTGTTTTTTATAGTATTGGTTCATAAAAATGAGGATTAAAATTTTATCATGATAAGAATTGATAAAGTTTTTCTCGTAAATACAACTTCACCTGAATTGTTAAACTAATTAAAATAAATTAATGATTTTAATGTTAAATAAAAACTCATCACGACGTTGCTTACGCTGCAATATCATGTAGAAATAAAAAACTTTATTTAATTTAAAATAATTCTGCAATCTGTAGACATCTGCAAAGAATTTTCTAAGTTAAAAAAAAATTAAATAGGTACCCTATAAAACTATAGTAAATACGAGATATCTCTAGAATTTTTTATTTATCAAAATCGTATTTTTGATAGCTATTACAGCTTCAATGAGAATTTTTAACCTATTTTAATTTTTTTAAATTAACATTACTTGGTGGTTATTTTAATAGTGAAATGAAAAATAATTGAATGTTGAAAAGTTTTTTAAATTTGTCGGAAGAAAATTTTATCATAGCAGGATTCAATATTTTTCATACCTCTTTACTATCATCGCTGGAATAACCATGGTTCACAATGAAATCACATCAAATATTAAAGGGTTTAAATGCTAAATGAATCCAACATACCTTAGATTACATGATACTATATTTTTTAAAAATGGAAATGGGTTCAGTAATTATAAATTAAAATGTTAGCAGTTGTAAAAAAAATAATATTTTTGGAATAAATTACCAAAAAAATAAGGAATTTTTACCATTTCGTAATTTTAATTATAACATTGTTATAAAATTTCAATTGTGTGCCAAAAAACGTATTTAAGTTTTTACAACTTGAAAAACTAAAATAAACCTTTGAAGGATTCTTATTTTTTTTTCACAAGTTCATGTTAGAAATTATGTAGTTTTTTTCCCTGGAAATATCTCTTAATTCAATGCACTAAAATTTACATTAAAATTAAAAGAGTTAGAAGTTACAATGAAATCACATCAAATAATTGAGTGATTTTAATGTTAATTAATAAAATATATTACTAAAATTTTTAATATTATTAAAATTTATTTAAATATTTTATCTCTTGTTTACAATTTAATAACTTTTTTTTCTAAACTAATTTACTATGTAATTTGT
The DNA here is from genome assembly GCF_000696795.3 of Halyomorpha halys. Taxonomy (NCBI): domain Eukaryota; kingdom Metazoa; phylum Arthropoda; class Insecta; order Hemiptera; family Pentatomidae; genus Halyomorpha; species Halyomorpha halys. The sequence goes on along the minus strand of NW_027108721.1, from coordinate 967,778 downwards.
AAATTATATGAATAGCGAAGGAATATCAAAATGAAAAAGTAAATATCTCTGTTAATAATAGAGTCATAAAACTGAATTAAAAGTTAGATAAGAAGGCTCTCCAAAATTGAAATAAATCTCTACCGGTATTTACTTAATTTAAAAATGTAAATAACTGTTGACATTGCGGTAAATATTGAAATTATTATTGGCTACCGTTTGTTAAAAAATCATTAAGTGGAGATTAAAGGATTCTTATCGGTTTAATGTGTCGATGAATAATTTTGCATTGAAATGGATGTCTCATGAACAGCGAAAACTGTACTGTCTAGCTATTATGCTGAGATATTAAAGATTATATCAATTCAAGTACATTTATCAGAAAAATAATAAATATTATTATATATCTAGTTAAATTATATTTATAAACTAATTAACGATATAGTACAAATTATTTTGTACTAAACTTTAGTATGTATTATTCGTTCGGAATAAGTCGTCGCTTAAGGTGTAGTATCTCTTAAGTTATTTATTTAAAATTAAATAACTTCAAATTTTAATAGTAAATTAAATTTAAAAGGTTTTTATAATTCTAGATTAACCGGAGAGGGAAAGGGTGTGTGTTTCTTGTTAATATGTAAAAAATGAAGGAACCGTTGTCAGAGCAATCATTGTTTGATGTTGTTACAAATATATTATTTAGAAAAGTATTGATGTTATTGTTAAATATAATGAAATTATGTATTATGCATTTTTTTTAAAAATTGCCAAGTAGCATAGATTACAAAAATAATGTCATAACACACTGTGTGAAAATTGGAAAGAACTGACTACCGTAAATATTCTTTCCGGGAAGAAATACATGCTATGGGTTTTTTATATTCTATATTAAAATTTAAATTTTTTTTTTTTGCTTATATCAACTGACGTTTTTACTGTAAGATTAAATGAATAAGAAAAAAAGCTATACGAAATCAGTAATAATTGATTTATAGCCAAATTTACGTAAAATTTGTGCTAATATCACTATTATACAGGTTCTGACCCACAAAGATTATCAGCGGGTAGTATCAGGGCGAAATTTAAAATAAATATAAATTACCCAATTTCTTATATTTTCTACGAACTTCTTTAACAATGTCTGTTTAAATTGTGATTATATTCCAGTGGACTACTTCGCTTATTTAATGTGTTCTTCAGATGAATATATACATTTTTTTATTTTATAACAAATACTTTTAATTTGTGCACAAACAGTTGCGATTACATTTTCCCTAAAAACTTATTCGATGCCAACCAAATTGTGTGCACATAAAATAAATTACCCTGTTATGTTGAAGAAAACTAAATGTTATATTAATATAAAACTGTAGAAATTCTTGTCGTGTTTGAGCCTGAAATAATAACGATTGATAAAATCAATCTTTATCTTAGTTTCTGGGTAAAGAAATTTGTTAGGCAATGAGTGTTGAGAAAGTAGGTGTGAATATTTTAACTGCTACAAGTATTAATTAACGGTGAAGTATAATGAATCAAAGCACCTTTAATTTTATTAATTATTTATACAAAATTAATTTATTATTATTTATTTTAATTGTAATACTGTAAATAATAACTGTGTAATAATTATAAAAGTAATGTTATTTGTTATATATGAGAAACTTTAGATCAATATGTATTATATTCATTTCTAATTTTGACAATCAAACACCTTTTGATTCTTTAAATACTGTGGACGAAATTCGTTTTTCAGTGAACGACAAATGATTACAAAGTTGTTTATATTTTCAAAAAGTTCAGAATTATTCATTCTTTGAAGTTGAATCATATAAGTTTATCAATTTTTGTAATTTCTTACATTGAAATGAGGTATATATGTAATATCGTGCCATGTATTAATAATATATTTATATCACACGAATGCTTGTTAATTGTTAATAAGCGGAGGATCAAGGTTTTCCCATCCAGCGGTAGCTTTATCTAATGATGTAGCTATTATTAGCATGCATTAGCATTGTTTCAATAATATGCATCATAGCAGCGGTACTGCATATACAGATTGTGCAGAATGATTTATATGGATTCAGATTAATTATAAAATGTTCAGTTTAGAATACACTTTAATTTATTTTGTTTAAATGGAGTATTGTTTATTACTGTTGATATTATTTAACTAAATGCATCGAATGTCCATATATTGATGGTAACATTTAGGTAGATAGAATTAATCCACAGTAATGTGTATTTACGTGTAGAGATTAAAAGTTAAAATATACTCTGCCATAAAGTCCTGCTCCACTTGCGGGGAAGTAATATGGCGTAGTCGTTGCGTTCTTGGCCCAGTAATTTCCTTGTACCCATCCTCCTACCTTCCTATCTCTCTTTTACTTATCATGGGCAAAATCCTCGATAACTCATTTTGAAACGCCTATTCATGATTCCAATTATTTAATCCCTGATCACCAGATTCCAAACATCTCACTCCTCTATACGGCAATGTCATCGTGTGGTGGACGTTGTCTCGTTTTGTTTGGAGTAAGGAATGTACTGCGCAGGAGTCTTTTTCGATGTAGAACAGGCTTTTGATCGAGTTAGGCACCCGGGACTGCTTTACAGATTTCGTGAAATCCTCCGAGGTGGCTGAAAAGAAGATGACCTCGAGACCTTCTTATGTAGAAATATTATTAGAGTGCTACCAATGGGTAATTTTCTACATGTCTGTATCATGTCATTATGATGTTATATAAAATTTACACATGCATTTTTATGTACAGTTACTGTTGTAAATATTAATAAGAAAAATTTTTCCGATTATTATATAAAGTGCTTTTTGAATCTATACGGTCATTTGCATAATCTTTAAGTTTAAGGTATTTTAAGATCTTTGGGCCTCTAAGGGGCCTCGCACAGGCTTAGAATTTTACTGGCCGAAACAAATTATTTATATTAATTTAGTTATTATAATTACATATTAATGTACGGTTTGTGTATGAGGACTACTACTATGAAGTTAAAAGACACACGAGCTAACAGGCCGGTATAAGTCCGTCTCGTGTGCAGTTCTTCCGCATTTTACTCCCGGCCGGCAAAATTCTTGCCGTATGCCGGGCCTTGCAGCCATTTAGTCCGCTTACCCAATTATCTCTTATCCACTCTTGAATTTTTTTGTATTGTTTAAGATAAAAAAATCTACTTATTGTATTCTTATTTTTAGTAAAACATCCTTTTGTTATGTTAATTAAATATAACTCGTTTTTTAAAAGTATTATAATTCTGGTCTGTTACAACGAATATGATTATTCATCTTTCCCCTTGTGGGGTTCATCACAGAAGTGGCTCATCACAGATAAAAACCTGAACAATACTAAAAGCCTTTTTTTAATTTGGATGTTTGCGCTTTTCGAAAACCGTTCAAGATTTAATTAAATATCTCAGTAAATTAGTAGATTGAATTTATGAGAAGGTCAGTTTAATTAAATAATTGGGAGAAAATTGAATAACTCTTGATAAAATAATATCTCTCAAAATGTTTCCACTTCATAATATTCATTGTCCTTGCTTAGTAAATTAACTACACATTTTTTTGGTAACTAATAATTATGACCTTAATGTATAATCCAATAGATTATTTCCTAATATTAAATATGACGATGCATTTTTTTAAAATCAAAAGGTCAGTTTCAGTGTGAGGATCTGGTTGTAGCAGGATTTTTTTTAAAGGTGAAGGATGCGCGGATATTTCTGACTTCTTTTATTTTTCCACTTCCCTTCCACGAGCTTCGATTTCTCCCAGATGCCTCCGATTAGTTTGTTTACAGTGAATTATGTAACTATATAAACTGTTTTGTCCTGATTTAATATCAGATTTGGACTCCGTTATCACTTATTACTCCACCACTTATAAGAAATTAACTTCTGTATTTATAATTTAAATCAAATCATAAAATCTGATTTGAAAATTTGATTGAATACGTTCTGCTGTTGATTTTGGTGATAAGTTATTTTCGGATTTCGTTTCTTAGTACGCAACATTAATTATGGTGTGTGGTATTTGATGACCATCGGTTACGAAAAATGTGATGCGGTACATGGTAATCCGGTGCCATCTCATGTTTTTCAGATTCCCTTCTAATGCTGAGTCCATGAACTCTGATATTTCTTGTAATAGCTAGTTCGTGGTTAAGGCTCTAGACGTTGCGACACAAGTTTTTCCTGCCCCGTGACCCTTCTTGTGTTACCTGTCGAGATGTATGCATAAAAATTCCTTTAAATATTTATATATATTACGGGTTTGTTTTTGTTATAAATGTTTACTTTTCTAAGGCCGCATCTAGATGAATACAAATTTGCAGCAAGCGCATGCCTATTTATTTGGCCTCAAATTTAATAAAATATGTTATTTCTACGAAAATATTTTCTGCCCACTGTTCCATCGGATTATAAAAATAGAGATTTTTTTTGTTTTGTTTTAGTATTATAGAATATAAATATTTTTTGTATTTATTTGAAAATTTTGTAATATTTCAAATTTTGAAATATTCATTTGCTTTGCATCTAATATCTTGTGAGTGGGTGATCACAATTCAAACAATTTTTCTAATTATTTAGGGGTAAAAGGCTAAAACAGGAAATGAATAAGAAAATTTTCCAATTATATCTCGTGATCGAGTGAACAATTTTCGCTCTTCTCATGATTTTACGACTATTTAGAGGTAGGCCAGAAAATAAAATGACTGAGAAATGTTTTTACACCAGTTTTCCTTTTAGTTTTGGCGTAAAAAGTTAAAAAAATCGTGTGAACTACAAAGTTCGTCCTTGTTCACGATGTATAAGTAGGAAGACAACAAAAAATTTGGAAAATGGTCGCGTTCGTTTTTCTTTTACGCTACCTCTTAGTAGATGGAAAATCGTTTCAAACGCGGAAAACAATTGACAGTTTCACAATATATAAGTGGAAATGCGAAAAAGAAATTTGTCATATTTTTATTTTTGTCTGGCTCTAATTTCTCGAAAAACCGTTTGAAACGCGGCAATCCATTCACCCATCAAGATCTCATGAATAACTCCAATAAAAAGTTTGGAAATTTTCTCAAGAAGTTATCAAGACGTTAAAACAACCAAATATTTTATTATGTTCGGTTGCAACATGTATCTTCTGATATAAACAAAAATCTTATAAACAAATATTTATCTCCAAACGCTTGGCTGTATACGTTATTTAAAAAACTGAAAGCTCCTTCAATTAGCAGTTGATGCTGACCCCGAATTTACTAACTTACATCTGGAACATACTTGAAACAATTAAAAAAGAAATATAATAATAATAACTGTGTTATAAATGATGATACACATTTAATTATGAAATGTACCAAATATGACTCAATAAAACGGTTATTTACTATATAGCTAAACACAATTATATAAGATTTTTAGAAAAATTAAAATGAAAATATAATTTCTTGGGTAATAAATGAATTTGGGTCAGTTTAAAATTACCGTTATTTAAATTTTTGTAAATTAATTATAAAAATGTATATAAATATGTCTTAATGTTTCATTTGTTTCTTTTATTATTTTTATTTATTGTTTTATAAAATGAAAAATCGTAATAGAAAATATAATAATCTTCCTGCCGAAAACTTCCCCGGATAAATTGAAATAAACCTAGAATTATGATCATAGTAATTAAATAAAAACTTCTTTTGATAAATAAATCCTAGGTTTATAATGAGAACGATATGAATATTTTTCACTTTTTATAATGTAATCGTATATATATCCATCTTTTCATAGAGATACAGATATATTCATGGTAAGCTTGACGATAATTTGAAAAGGGTTCAGTTCTGAAACTGTGATGGACCTCTGATCACTTGGAAGTCACTGGATTGGGTAAGTACTCAGCGAGGAGTTGTTATTCTGTTAGATAAAGAGCAGTTAGTTACCAGAGCTGTTCAGTAGTTACCAATTGAATTACTATTTAAGGTTAGTATTGCTGAATCGAGTGTATGCTTTTATTGCCGAACCGTTTTCACTGAACCTTAAAGGCGTTGAGAGGTTATTTATTATATTTTACCTCTGCAAAATTTATTAGTTTTATAATTTATAATTTTCTGTTAGTGAAGAATACAAACAAGTAAAACTTAATTTTAGTACCGACACTTCGGCCGGAATTGGAGGCATTCATCAGGGCTAAGTATAAAAATCAAGATAACAGCATAGTGAATAAAAATAAATGGAAATCAAATAAGAAGATAAAAAACAATATAAGACTGATAAAACTACATATTTACGTAAATTACTTATGTACCTAGGTTATTTATTATCTTTTAATTGTTTTGTTTATCTGCTTTAACTTTTATTTATTATGATTGTATCTTGTTTTCTGTTCTTAGCCCTGTTAAGACCTGAAATACTGGCCGAAACGTTTGCACTAATAGAATCAGTTATACTTGTCTGTGTTATTCACAGGAAGCACCTCCAACCATTTTTCTCATATAACATGCACAGCTATACTATATATCAACTCATAATATTTATTGATTAATTGTATTATCTTAATGTATTTTTTTTTTTCAACATTTCAATCAATTCACCTAAGATTTTAATATCCTTTTGTAATTTTTTTTTCTATCCTATTTCTAAGAACTTTTTTTCTCTTATTCCTTAAAATGGCTTAGCTATCTATTGAACTGGTTTTCATTAAACTTTATTTTTACAGTTGAGAGTCTGGTCAGAATTAGATAATAGTATAATGTTTTTTGGGGAAAAAAATTATGTTATGTTCTGGGTGTTTATTAACTGGGAAAACCAAGTAATAGAATGCCATTATTCTAGAATATACAGCTATCTTCCTCAAACCTTTATGAAAATCAGTAAATTTAACGAAAATGTACTGCTGTAAAAAATTTGTTTGTATGTATATAAAAAAAAAAAAAATACCAAATCAAAAATTGTTGCAATTTTTTTCATTTTGTTTTATTTATATATAATCAATATGCCCTTACGACTTGATACAACTTCGAATTCGTCCACAAATCGTTTTGTGTTGTTAACTTTGCGTTTATTCTCTCTAAATTTCGTAATAAACGATTAATTTTTGTTTCATGTTTTATTTAAATAAAGGCATATATAAACATTTTGTTCTAAAATGAAGTAAATATAAACTCAGAATTAACTATTTGCATGGTTAGTTACAACAAATAAGACGCAGTTATTTGCTATCAAGGTTTTGCCTACTCCAAGCGCCCATTAATGGAATAGACTACAATATAGATAAACGGTTCCCAAAAAATGTCGAGGTGCCACGAAATTTGTTTAACCCAACAAGGGTGCCGTGATTTTTTTTCTTAGTTCAAAAAGGGTGCCGTGTCAAAAAAAGTTCAGGGACCGCTAATATAAATTTTATTGAAATTGAGGAGTTCTTTATCAAAAGTTAAACTCCTCAAAAGTAAAGATTTGTTTTTAAATAAAAATTTGGTGCCGTGTCCAAAAAATGTTTTGGAACCGCTGATATAAATTTTATTTTAATTGTGGAGTTCTTTATCAAAAGTTAAACTCCTCAAAAATAAAGTTATTTTTTGACAAATAAACATCTTACAGGTAAAATGTATTCAGTTTGTTTCAAACTTTTAATTTTTCCCGTTTCGAAAAATAAGTCATCATTTTAAATAAAAAAATAAGTCATCTTGGTGAGATGCTCCTATATTAAATTCATAAAAGTGAATATATTGACTTTCCTCAGTGAATATATTGAGTTTTCAATATCTTGACTATTAAATTTAAACTATATAATATTTTTATAAAGCATTCAGTAATTTAGTATTTTCCTGTCGTAAAAAATTGTTCACCTTGAACTCTCAGCGTATGTCGAGCCCTAAGTCTTAATTTACATAAAAAATATTTATATGTCATTCAGTTCACGATCTTTTTTTACCAACAACTTTTATGATTTTGTTTCGTAAGTTTTCTATTGGCTTATTTGGAAATATTGGAAATTATCTTGATCCTATAAGTCAACAAGTTTTATTTAAAATACAGTCAGCATATACACTACGAAATCTCGGACATGGTTTTACGATTCGGGGTTAAGTTTTGCGGCCAACTTCTAGCATTTAAACGGCCAAGGCTATCATGTGGATTTGTTTATTCTGCTACTGCGAACACACAACTTCAAGGAACCATAAAAATTGTATTAATTTATTAGTACAAAAGTATTAAATAATTTTAGAATTATTACAAATAAATATATACTAATTAGAATACTACTGTTAGATCCTAGATCTCTAAAATCCTGGTTAATAAATCGCCGGTCAACGTTTCGCCTAATTTTTTATTGTTTCGAATTTTACCTTTAATTAACAAATTTTTTAAAAGTTATATTATCTAATATTTAAATGTGCAGAACTTAAAAATTCATTTGAACGAGCGATAGCTCCTAAAGAAACATTAATTTAATAATGTTAAAAAATTCAATGATTTTGAAAAACCCCGAAAACGTTAATTATTTCAGATTAGATGCCATGACATCATCTTTTATGTAAGGCAAATGATGACTGGGCGGCATTGGAGTAGTAAATAATCAGGAGCTTTGGAGTTGTTTTTTTATTACTTCCATTACAGTTTCTGTTTTGACCACTTTTCTTTTTTTACATTTCTGCATTATCACCTATATATAAATATGACATCATCTTCAAGATTTATTACCTTATATTTAAGAAATATTTATATATTTTTTTTTTAGAATTTTAAAAACATTGCTACTGAAAATATGTTTGATTTTATTTGTACTTATGAAATGATTTGTGGATTAGGAAACAAGTGCGACACTTTTTAATCACCATAATAATTTATTTTTCATAACTGCTAGTACAATAAATTCTATGTTGGCTTATAGTATCTTTTTTATTACATTATTATTGTTAGCTATGTTTATTAGTTCGACATTTTTACATTCATTTACCTATGTGTGGAATGTATATAAGAGAAAGAATTGCGATCGTGCAAAATTTCGAATTCGAGCTTCGGACTAAGAATCATGTTTTATTGAGGTCCCTAGGGCCCAGTAAACCTAATCTTGGGAAATATATAAAAACGAAATTTGTTTATGCTTGGGATGTGATAACAACTATTTTGATAAAATCAACCGATCGGAATTGCTACGTTATATAATCAATTGTTCATTTTTTTTTATCTCCTTCAAAATGACTCTGATTTTAATGAAACTCGGTATATCAGTGTATAATAAAATGATTTGTAATCTCATATAGGTCTTACTCTCATTGAAAAGTCTGGCAGGGCTTAAATGACAAATTAAAAAAAAAAATTCTTCCTCTGAAGCATCATTATTTACTTTATTTTTTTGAAAAAATAAAATAAATAGTTTTCATTTTTAGCAATTATAAACAATGAATAAATGCAAAATATTAAAGAATTTTATGAATAACTAATAGACAAAAAGAAAAAAATAGTCAATTTTAATTCTTACGGGAAAAACCAAGAAGGCCGTAACATTGCCGCTTGCATTATGCTGTTGTATTCTTGGCAGGAACCATATTTATATTCGTTATTTCCCTTTGAGAAATGGTAATTTATGTTTTTATGATGTTTTTAGCAACAACAAAAAAAATAATTTTCGTTATAATTCATAATTTTCGCCTTCGTCTTAACATTATTATTTTTTAAATCACAAAATGGCGATAACTTCAACACGAGCCCACTAATCAACGTACTCAAAACTTGGGAACGTATGTTGGGTGCTAAGTGAAAATTGTGTGATGTGCACAATACACCAGATCTTTTTTTTTTTTTTACATCATCTTAAAGGATAATAATTTAGAGCATTCATCATCCAATGAAGGAATGTACATTATCATTGCAACAATAAACGGTCTTTTTAAACAACCTGATATTTACCTCTTAGTTTTCACATAATTTTGTATTGAACTTGGGCCTTAAGGCTAAATGTACCGATTTTTAGTAAGATTTTTTTTCAAGAGATGGCAGCACTTTCGGGGCAAATTTACTTTTCTTCTCATTTGAATACGGAATAATAAATTTCCCATCTGTAAACGGATTTACCATCTAGA
>NW_027108721.1:946500-949111 GCF_000696795.3 Halyomorpha halys | reverse complement strand
ATTTTTGCATCTTATTTTCCTTATTATTGGATTGGTGATTTTTTAACCTAATTTCAGTAACTTCTATTTTAGAAAAAAAGAAAATGCACTTTACAGATCCGAAATCGGACCATCCATTCAAGAATAAATAGAAAAGTAAATTCTGGTGCGTCCCAGGAAGGGTACATTTAGCCTTAAACGTTAGTATTGTTTCTGGAGTATAAGAGGCTCTGGCTCTTATCAACCAAAATCTATGAAAAGTCTGAACAGTTATTTTCACTCGAAATCGTTTCCTTATTTGTTTTTATGTGAAGAAGATGGTCGGGTTGCGGTTAGGAAATAAACAAACTTTTTTTTATTCGTGCCGAAGTTTCTACCTGAATTTTAGGTCTTCTTCAGGGTGTAAATGCAGAATTTCTGGCTAGACTCATCGGCACGAATAAATATTTTTTCTTACACCATTTTTTTTCTTGTTTTATCTATTGCTTTCTAACCCAACTGTTTTATTTTTTCAGATTATTAGGTACTTGACCTATTGTTTCAATGAAATAATAAACGTTCATAAAAAAATAATGAAATACATTAAATGATTCTATTTTTGTTTTCTGAATTGATGTTTATTGAAGAACACTTTTCCCAACCTCATCCACTCGATTTAAAATTTCTTCTGTCTATGCATTCATGGCCTGAACTTTAATAAATTTTATTTATGTCGCTTTAAAATATCCAGTGTCTCGCATGTGTAACTTCTATTCTCATAATTCTTACACGTGTTTAGAATATTGTCTGGAATTTCACTACTTATTTCTGAACAGTGGAGTTAACTGTATATCTTATCAATCGACCAGCTGGTGGCGGCTGTTGGTAAATAAAAATATTCTTTCTTCTTTCTACGAGTTTTTCTGAGAATATTTCTATTTTTGAGACATTTCTTTAGAATTAATGAAATAATTCCTCTTGTGCTAAAGTTTTTATTCATCCACACTTGTTAAAATACAAATTGTCAATCTGTGAATATTCTGGTACAATATTCAAATTTAAGTTAAATGTGTATATGTATTTAATTATGGAAATGCTATGTCAGGGATAAGGAAGCTGTAACTCTTCATGGTGGGCTTACATAATATAAAAAAAGAATCAGCCAGCTTCGTAGTAAGGTTGGAATTCGCTAGTTTTAATAATAATCTAAACAAAACCCAAAATATTAGGAGAAAAGTTGGAGGTATCGAATATTTTAAGATTTATAACTAACTGTTATGGGAAATAGAAATAATAATGTAATTGCTTAAATTATGTTTTTCTCCGCTCTTACAATGAGTTATGAAATTATTTAAAAAAAATGTTTTCAAATTATATCATAAAATATTTGTTTCTCGGTTTTTGCGGTGCATGAGTGGTAATCCTTGGACATGTGTCTTATATTTTATGACTCAAAAACTTGTTTTCTTCTTTATAATATTATATTCAGACTTTGGTAAAAGAGATAAGAGAGCACACTCACACCATATAACGAGCTGCTGAAAACTCATAGAAAAAAGTTTGTCTTTTTAAATTGGTGATCTCGCATCCATACAGTGGAACTGATTTAATGCAATTATACACATCACGTAATGATAGAAGCACAGGTCTATCTATCTATGTAAAACATAATATAAGCCGTTCATAGGAAAATATAAGTAGATGAGTTTTATCAGATTTTCCCTTTTATGTAGATGTGGATTTTTTTTTTCTTTTTCTCCGAGTTCCTGCTATATATTCTAAGTAGGTTTCGTTGCTTTACGGAGTAGTTTTTTTATTTAGAAATTCTACTGCACTTTAATGACAGTTTATTGTTAATTGGAATACTCTGACCTAAGGTCCATGATTTTTCTATTTTAGCTTTTTTAAATTCTCGATATAGTGTTGAATGGAACCACGTCGAAATTAGATCTTTGATAATGTGACTGGTATAATTCATTCAGCCGCACCCACCATTCTCTGACCTATTCCCAACGGACTGACTTTTTAGATCGTTCAGGCGTGGTCCTAAAAGGGTATACGTACTTGTAATTTTAGTATTTTTTATTCACAAAATTTATTTTGCCTGTAAAATAAGCTGCTTTTGTTGATGGAGTTCATAAGTACTTTGTTGATATTGTAGATAGTAGTAAACCATTGTTGAGTCAAGTTTTGGTTTATATCTAGCTTCTGATCTCGTGAAAGAGGACTGGTTTTCTTAAACCATATTGGATGAGTTACTCGTGTTAACATTCATTAATCATCTAAGACTTAATTTGCTCAATATAATTGTGTACATGAATAGATTAGGAAGTTCCAAACATGGATATTATCAGTTATCCTGGTGTGCGTTACCGATTTTTATCATTTATCTGCGTTTCTGACTATTCTAAATACGTAATAAGAATTTCCAAATCCTGTGTTGTTCTGAAATCCTTTTTGGTGTAAGAACTGCCAGAAAAAAAAAAAATATATATATATATTTATTTTTTATTAATATAGTTGTTTGAGAGTGGTTTAGTTTCTTTTTTAAAAACAATTTTGATCTCTTTTCTCTCAACTTTATTTCTTTTTAACATCCGACGTTTCGACCTCTCAGGTCATTCTCAAGGATTCCTACAAACAGCTCCTTTTA
>NW_027108721.1:945641-946151 GCF_000696795.3 Halyomorpha halys | reverse complement strand
TCGGATGTTAAAAAGAAATAAAGTTGAGAGAAAAGAGATCAAAATTGTTTTTAAAAAAGATATATATATATATATATATTTAACATAGCATCTCAGCTCAGCTTAAAGCATTCAGTTAACATTAGTTTAACAAAGTATTATTACTAATAAAAAAAAAAGTATCAATATTTTTTATATTGCTTACCATCAAAACCTTCTTTGCCTAAATCATCAGTTAATCGGATACAGTCCAATATAAAAGAAATTCCTAATTTATCTTTCACCAATCCGAAGTATTCGTGCATATTTTTAATTTGACTTGTTTCTTATGTTTTCTTTATGTCATATTGACCTAAAAATAATAATTTTGGGTTTTATCATTCATGCTGTTGAGTAATTAAATCATATCCAATAAATCTTTTCACAGAATCGCAGACATATTTATTAAAAAATGTCAACTGAGTGTTTTTACTGTCTTGTTATTTAACTGGTTTTAATTACCTCCTTGTAATATTAATAATATATAATAGA
>NW_027108721.1:914692-945510 GCF_000696795.3 Halyomorpha halys | reverse complement strand
ATATTTAAATATATTTTTTCTCTGATTTTTACTCAAAAAAATTGTTGATGCTGTTGAGTAATTCAATCATACCCAACAAATCTTTTCACTAATTAGCAGACTAATTGTTTAAAAACTGTCAACTGAGTGTGTTACTGTGTTATTTAACTTAGTTTAATTATCTCCTTTTTTGCGTCTTGTGTAGTAAACCCTCACATTTTTAGAATTATTTACGTAATAAAACAACTTAAGAAGATTTTTTTTTCTACTGAAGGTTGACCACTCACACAGCAAGCATTCCCGCTGACGTACAGTTTCAGATGTTCCTCTTCTTCTATTTTAAATTGGCATAAGGTCTGAAGTCTGCAAATCTGTACTGTAAGGTCATGTTGTTACAAAAAAAAATTGCGTGTGACAGCCTCACTGGTAGAGTTAAAACATGTGGTGATTCGTTACAACCTTTTTAGGCTCCAAGTTGTTGTGAGACATCAGTGTCTAGCATAGGGAACATAATCAATTTACCAATCATCACAAAATGATCTATTTATCTGATTTATTTATTCTTTTTTTTTTTTTTTTTTATCAATTTGTTTATTGTTATTTTTAACTGAATTCAGAAGATCAAGTGCGAAATTTAGGACCAGCTAGATAACAACTCAATTTCTGAAAATTTCATCAGTCAGATTAATGGTTTGATCGATCATTTCCGATCCCAAATTTGACAACAAATAGAGCCAGAACCGAATTTGGTATGTGATGAGAATGTAAAATGAAATCTTAACGACATAATTTTCTTCCATAAATACAATGCTTATCTATCTTCAGTAGCCAGGAAGCGAAATTAATTATTAAATATATGGAATTGTTTTAAACTTATCGTTTCAATTTTCCTCTGGATAATATTGCAGCTCGTGCTTGCCCGTGATCCCCGGAGGCAGCGATGCGATACCGTTGAAGGCTTCGTCATGGACGGTGACTTTTCCTCAGGGACCTACGCAGCAGCTCTTTGCTTCCAATGGGATTCCCGTTTCTGTCAGGATCGCATCCATTCTTTCTCTCGGTTATTTTGCGTGTCTGTGGGATATTGGCGATTCTTTCGGTAGACACTGCTGATGTCTGATTCCTATTCTTGTCCGTGAGAACTAAACCGTCGCACTATAACAAACGCATGGCCAATTTGATTTAACTGGATCGAAGTGTGCAGCACACATTGGTCGGATTTGTTTAGTTACAGAGAAACTCAATGCACATGCATTTATAATAAGTGATTTGATCAGGAGGTAGAAAGTCATTTGATGTAATTGTAATGATTAATCTTTAATCTACAAAAGTTGACAGATATGATTCAACAAGTGAGATTCTTATGTGTTATTAGGAGAATAATTTTTATTAGATTTAACTTTAAGCAAGTTTTTTGAGCATGTGGAGGTCTGATTATCACCAATGTAATAAACACAATGGTTTATTTTTTAATTAATTATTTATTATATCAGTAAAAAGTAAGTTATAAAAATATATAGTGTATCCACTCATACCACATTCCCAACCAATTTTGGCCCAAAATCCATTACAAACTTGTATCCTTTTTCTTCCCTAATATTCGTTCAAGGAATATTTTAATAAATAGAATATGGTCCGGATGCGATTTAATAAAACTCGAATAGTAATAACTATTTTAATTGAGCCAACGTTGGCTCAATTAAAATAGTTATTACTACTTGAATTTTATTTGACCGCATCCGGACCGTATTCCATTTATTATTACACACGGTCAATCAGCGATCTTCCAGCAAGAAATATTTTAGATGACAGTTTAACTATTTGTAATAAAATGACATATATGATCATCGGCAGATTTACTGTTTTCGAACTATTCCGAAACCTAATTGAAAAGTGAACGAGTATCTGCCAAAACCTGTCAAAATACTTTGAAGAAGGCGAAAATATTTCTGCTTTGACATCAATTAAGAAAAACCGAAACTGGCGTATTTTTCTTATTATTCTACAAGACCTTTAACTTTTAATTTTGAGAAGAGATTTAATTTTATTTTAAAAAAGGCTCATTATTCAAAATAATAAATCAAACTAATAGAATCTGCAATGCTCTCTTTTATGTAGTGGATTTTAAAAATAAAAAAATCTGGCGGTTGTGAGTGATCGTGAAAAATCACCTCCTTGCATAACCATTGTTCTTACAGTACTTCCTAACCAATGTGTGACTGTTCCCTACTTATATATATTTTCTTACCGTTAGTATTGCTTTCTGTTTGATTGGTATCCTTTAATTTATTATTAAGTAATGAATCTATTCATTATTCTAATTATGTCACTGTAATAGTTTATTCGAAACACAGATAGTCGGGAACCTGTGAAAATGTTACTGAAATTGATCTGAAAGTCGTCCGTGGGCGGGGAAATAAAAGAGCTTACCGCGTGGCTAAATCCCTGTTAGAGTTAAATTATTCATACCATCGTTGCATGTTTTATTAATCCGACGTATCCACTTTGCTGGTCTACCTCACTCGTAAAATCATTCGTCACAATTCCTACTCCTTTCAAATGGCCCATACAGTTATAAAAGACTTACTTGTTTTTATTGCGAAAATGTGTACTATTTAAACAGAATACTGGACTATTGAACAAAAATAACTTGCAGAGTAAAAAGTCTGTTGAATTAACACATGTTATACTTTGATGTGCTCATTTTTATTTCACTTACTGTGTATGGAATATGTAGTATGGGAAAGTATTGCGATCTTGCAAAATTTGGAATTCGAACTTTCGACAAAAATTCATGTTTTGAGGTCCTTTTGAATACAGTAAACGTAGTCTCGCAAAATTGTCTGTATGTGTTAACAAACGACGAAACAAACCCAGCTCAAATACGAAGGGTCGTAGTAGTATGTAGATTATTTAATCCTCTGCACGTAAATTGTAGATGAAACGCTAGTACATATGTGTACTTCAATTGATTTATACGATTTTTTAAAGGGTGTTTCGGATAAGCGAGAGTCAACTGTATTATTTTATTGAGCATTGGTGATGTGAAAAATCATCGGTGATTTTTTACCTACAACGTTATTGATCAAAGTGCGATGCTAGCGATATAACGATAGGAAATGAAAATTGTAATGAGCTATGAATAATGATGGGTTTTCGCAATAATAATCTTTGTACCGGCTCCTCGTAATGTAATCGGAACTAGTGATTCCATAAATTATGGTTGTTAAATTGGTAATCACAGGTTATTGTGATGTGATCGTGCTTCTGCTATGTGGTGCTGTATGTCGGTATTCTAGAGCGCTTTGCCAATTATAGTCGTTAGGAATTGTGAAATTGATTTCGAAATGCTGCTCTAAAGATTATCTTGTTTAAATTCGACATATTCCTGTCTTATCTGGTTTATAGTACCTATTGCTTGTTCTGTTATTTTTAATTATTTTGGATCTGTGGTTAATAAAAATTATTTTATTGTTTACATAAAATCTTATATAGCGATAAAATCTTCCATGAAGGAACTTTTCTTTATTCTTTTAATTACATAGTCTCTCTCGACGTTCCGGATTTTTTCCCATCTCCAGCATTTTCTGTTATGTTTTTATTAATGTAACATTCTTCATATCCACTTTTATTATTCAAATTTGTTACTAGAAATTACTTATATTATATTTATAGTTTCTTTTTAGAATATTTCATGGAAACCAGGCCAGATTCACAAATTGACAATTCTTTGACACAAAAACTTCTGCACCGCTACACCCTATGAATGACTCTTCATAGGTTATACCGATTCAGTACTTTGTCAGGAAGTGAATAACTGTTGTGCAAGGAAATAATTTGTTGATGAACAAACCCAACCGCCAGCCCCCCCCCCCCAATTTCACACAAATGTCTAAATTTATTGCAGAACAACGTCTTGGTATTCGTCCAAAATTTGTCTATCTATTTCCTGCATTTCATACTAATACTTTCAGAAATGACAATTTTTTTACGGTTGCTCAATTGTGTTCCAGTAAAATCTGAAATAACAAATACTAATTACACCTACAGCCTAGAGTACCTTCACTAATCTGTTGTTGTTTTTTAGATAGGGTGAAACTTCTTTTCTATTTTTCTTAAGGATACCTAGGAGGTAGATGATTTTATCCGCTATACAGAGGTGTCCGTTAAAAGGAGTTGACATAAAATTATTACAAAAATAAAAGTCCGAAAAAAATGTATATACTATAAAAAATATAAAAACAACGTGTTACATTTGGTCTCAACTTTTGTAGGTTACAACCAAAGTTGACTAGTGCCCTATTAATAGATAATTGCCACCGTTGTCTTGAAGAATAGCAGTAGGAGGCCCACGGGCAGATTTTTTTTTAAATTCAAATTTTGGATACGTATCTTAAAACGCAAAAGCTCAAATATTGCTGGAGAGGTCTCAATTTTTTTTACATCAACTGAATGCTGTATGTACTGAATGTGTACACGCACTGACATGTTGGTTTTCCGATAACTACAACTAACCAACTTACTGATAGTGCCTTCAATACCTGTCAGTTCTTAAAATTTAAATTCATATATTAGGAATTAGGTCCGCTATAGTAGTGAAAAAATGTCTTGATGGGGAATAGAATTGTTGACCTCATCCGGCGTTGAAGAATTTTTTTAAAGCGGCTCTTAATATTTAGCTTCTTTGCCGGTGCCTTAATAAAACTACTCTTAAAGAGATAGATTCCGTTATAGAGGGGTGTCGGTTAAGTTAAATTATCTTAATATTAGTATAGCTCAATTTACCATAATATATGTGATTAAGAATGAATTCCTCTTTTTCCCTGATATTTTTATGATATATTCTTTAATTTTTCCTTTTCTCATTTCTATGCTAATTTTCAAGGCGTCTGTTGGTGGCTAACTATTCTTAAAATGATTACGAAACAATAGAGCACTATTAGAGACTGGTCTATTGCATCAAGGCTACCGAGTGGTTCTCCAGTTGGAAGGTAAGCCAATCGAGTTTACTGTCGGGTTAACCGGCTCAATTAGTGTAATCAGTCTTCGCTCGGCTGGCGGTTGTCACGAAATAATTTGACGTTTGGTCTGAAATTCTAAACTGGAATTTTTATTGATTCCAGTCAACAACTTATCTTAACTTAATCCTCCTGAGGGATCATGTAAAAATTGGAAAATTCCTGTGCGTTTGTTACCGACAACGTCTACGCTTTCACACGTGATGAGAAATCGTTCTTCATACATCTGTTATCCTACGTGAGTTCTCAGAGTACTACAATAAAACTTTTCTTTCTTTTGATGTGTAGGAATAATGCTTTTGAAGAAACAAAACAAAAAACGATGATACGAGCTTATCATAGTTGTAATTTATAAAGCTAATTTAATTACCTAAACAAAATCAATAGTATTTTATAGATTTCGCACGTTAATCACTACTTTTAAAATAAAATTTAAAAGATAACTTTTACTGATACTACAGTGGAATAGATATATTTTTTCTCTGATCCGAAATATTTTAAATAAATTTAATTTGGTTGTTTTTGTGATGAATTTTTGATTTTTGTTATGACATAATATTAGCTATATATACACACACAACAGGAATACCTTGTAGCTTACAGAACTGTCCAATATGTTAGTGACATTTTGATGGACGGTCTACTAGAAAATAGGATTATTGATTATATCTTATATTAAAAAAATAAATCTGTACGGGTACACTTCATGAAGGGTCAGGGGTGCAGTATTTTGTAGGAAAGTACTGTTATAGACCAACAGTTGTGCAAGGAGGTAATTTGGTCAGAATCACGCTCGACCACATGATTTTTACCCAATTAAGGGCTTTATGAGCCCGGGTGGATTCCGGAGGGCTCCCGAACCCACAGGGCTGACTCAACGCTACAGGTACACATAATAATTGTCAGCCACAGCCGGATTCGAACACAGCTCCTTGGAGTTAGTAGTTCATTGCCTTACCAATGAGCTACCCGCTCAAGATAATATCTTATAATCAGGAAATATTCCTTAAAATGAGGAGGTTATGAGGTATATAATAGAATATAGAAAGAATAGATAATAATAAAGGAATTAAGAAGCATCAAGTGTTTTTTTTTCTTTAAGCAAATAAATATTAAAATTTCATACCCTCGTCCAAAGGTTGAATACTATAGAGTATCACATAATTGTTTCATTATGTCTTATATTATATTTAGCTTATTGTAATATCTCTGTTTGGCTTGTGTTAAATCTAAATTGAAACTCTGCTCTAATTAACTATTACATTTGTTTCCATTCATGTTTTGTTTATATTAAACACAAATCTAACATTTAATTAAATATGACCGGACATTCAATGTTTATTTTTTTTTTTTATTAACACCACCTTTTTATTGAATCACCTGTACGTATTTTGTTTTGCTCGGTATACTCAATGGACTGGTAAATACGCGTTTTCAGTGGCATGTTTTAAAAATGATTTAGCTTTGAGTCGTAGTTCAATTTATTCTATATCGATCTCTAGCGTCGCCCAAGTGTGAGTTTTGTGAGATTGGACTAAAAATTATTTTCTAAAATGAAGTTGTCAACGGCGTGACGACTTTATCTGTAGCGGTCTTCCTCCTCAAGGTTGTTCCGTTTCTCTTCTGTGAATTATTGATTCTAATTTAAAGTTGTTCAAATTTTTAAACGTTATACATTTTTTTTTTTTATATATCTTACATATTGATCATTTACCAATATGTCTTTTTGTACTTTCTACATTAACATTATGTTTATAATAATACTGAAAAATATATATCTGTTAAGTGAATTTAATATTTGAATAATTATATTTATCAAGTCTTAATTTACATATAATTAAATTGTCTTTTGCTTGTTTTTTTTTTTAGGTGAGTTCTGTGAAATTGTTTCTGATCTTTTTATATTGTAAGTATATCTATTGGTTTATTGTATTGTATATGTAATAAAGAAACGAATCGGTTTGTAGAAAAACATTAAAATAAAATAATATAATAAAAAGTATTTAAAGATTTTTGGATACAAATAGAAAAAGTCGGTAGGATTTTGTCTGTATTGAAGAAGTTTATTTTTATTGGTGGGTCTTACATGGTTGGTATAACAGTTACATTTCTTTTCTTTTTTTTTAACAATTGATTTTGGGGGGAGGTATAGTCTCGAAAAGGTTTCTATTTGATTTGAAAGGAATTTTGTTAGACTGTATTGTACACTCCGTAATTTTAAAAGTACGAAGGCTGTCCTGAAAGTAAAGACGTTTTTTTGAAATTATCAATTCACAATTGGAAAAACTCAAAGTTTATCAGATACATTTGAAAGGTACACTCTTAAGCTATTGTTTCTACATAATCGCCATTCACATTCACACATTTATCATACCATGGCACAACTTTTTCAATACCCTATCTGTAGAAATCTGCCGCCTGCGATTTCAACCACTGGTTTACACCGACATACTGTTTGTTGTTTACCGATCCATTTTTTTTATCGCTGGGAAGAGGTGGTAATCGCTCGGCGCCAAATCTGGGCTGTATGGTGGATGATCAAACACCTTCCATCCAAGAGTGCCTGGGTATGATTTGCCGTGCGTTGTGAAAAAACAACACCTTGCTGCTAAGTTTTCCTCGACGCTTATTTTGTATGACGCGCCGTAACTTTCTTAGTGTTTCACAATACCATTCTGAGTTGATTGTTGTTCCACGTTCCAGAAAATCTACGAGAAGCACTCCCTTTCTTGCTGACAGAGCTTGCAAACACTTTCGTGGTTTCTTGGGAGAATGTGTCTTTGCGACCATTCCATCGACTGCTTTTTTGTTTCTCAGTTGACATGCTTCACCCAAGTCTCGTCCCCGGTAACGATAAGATCCAGAAGAGCATTACCATTTTTGCTGTATTCTTGGAAAAGGTCAGTGCTGCAGCCAGTCTCTGTTGCTTATGGTCTTCCGTTAGGATTTTCGGAACCCACCGAGCACAAAATTTGTGGTCACCAAGCTTCTCCACCACAATTTGAAGCACCAAACTTCATGAAATTTGGGGAAAATGTTCCGTCAGTTCTGTAATCGCGAAACGACGGTTTTAAATAATTTTGTCATTAATTTGTATTGCGAGGTCATCAGTCACAAGGCTAGGCCTACCATTGCGGTCCTCGTCGTGAACACTGGTACGGCCATTTGTAAAATCAATGCACCATTGCCTCACTCGGCTTTCACTAATTATCCCCTGCCCGTAAACATCACAAAGCTGACGATAAATTTCAATTGGCCTGTTGTTTCGAGCCAACAAAAACACTGCACAAGTTGTGGGATTTTCTATTGAAGCTTCATTTTGACGACTCACACAAAGTGTGGAACGGACAGTCCTAACGCTACAACAGCTGGATGCATACTGAATGTAGGAACGTTCGGACACCAAGATGGAGGCTCTACCGCCACCCATCGCCACGTTACTTTCTGGACAGCCCTTGTATAATAACATTTTATAAACGATGAGGTGGTCAGTAAAGTTTTTTTTTCGGAAAGATATCTTACTATCTTTCTTATAGTCTCAAGATAATAGTGTAAAAATTTCATTGCGGTATCATGACTGAATTGTTCTTATAACTTAACCTTTTCTTCAGGAAAATATAAAGAACTTAAACTGCTTTGCTTGTAGTATTTCTTATGTTAATTATTTAATAATAACGGAAAGTTTTAGAAGACAATATTAAAAAAAAAAAAAGAGCAAAGGCACATGTTCATGATAGTGAGAAAATATATTTTATAAGAAAGGAAATTTTATGAAAATTTGCACTTCTTCCTCTGAATAGGAATTTCATGATTTTCAGATAGATTAGATTTTCAGCGCTGTTAAAGAATGTTTATATTGCAAGAAAAGGTAAATCGTACAGTCCAGTTTTCAAAATTTGTATAACTTGAAATAGCAGAATCAGCAACTTTATTGTAGATAGGACTAGGTAATCTTTTTTTTACTATGAAATTTTTCATTTTAACAAAGCCGAGAAGTTAGTATGCAATTATTTTTACCGGAGAAAGGAAGTTTTATGGAAAAAGGCACCTTAGATGTAAAAAGACCCCATACATTTTTTTTTCTGTGGAATCCTGCTTATTTACACTTTCTCAATTATAACATTTAAAACTTGGAATTACAATTTTTAATTGATATTTTATTTTTTAAATTTATTTACTACGTGGTTGGTTCTTTTTCTTATCGGCGGTATTTCATTTTGGAGTTGGTGAAAATTGAATATCAAGTCATGACTGAGGAAGTAATTTCATTCCTACCTAAATTGAATTCTATATCGTCCCCAGTTTACTTTGTGGCATAAAAGTAACTCGGACCGATCCCCACTGTCATCGAAACTCGATTCCTCATTTTCCATTTACGATTTCATTAAATGATATAGTCAAAAATTAATAAAATTCTAACCATTAGCTGATTCAATTATTTTTGCTTCTTATTGGTTTTGGCGGTATTAGTTTCTGCGGACCCTACAAAATATTGATAATTCATATTCCAGTCTCCTAAATTTTAATTGATAGCTTTAATTTGGTGTTAGATATTCAATAATTCTTTTCAAATTGCTAGTTTTTGAAATGTTCATCGGCATATCAATGCCTTTATAGAAAATCGATTCTTCTTAAATTAAACTTCATTTTCAAGATATGTTTAATTACTTTTCACTTACCTCTATATGGAATATATAATATGACGAAAAATTGTGATCGTGGAAAATTTCAAAATTATTGCTCGGCGGAAATATACGTTTTGAGATCCCCTGAGTCCAAAAAAAAACAAATAAAAAAACAATAATAAATAAGAATAGTAACGCAAAAAGTTTAGTCTGCCTGTTGGTGAATAACCAAGATCAAAAGCGAAAAGTCGCACGAAACTCAAATTACTTATTTAAGGCAGGTATATTCCTGTGATGTGACAGCAACTAAAATTTTCTAAAATCCATTGACCGGTGCCACATTTTTTCGATTTTCTCCAAAACGGCTCAAATGATTTTGATTAAATTCGGTGAATTAATGAGCGATTAAGTGGTTTTGAATACCAGGTAGATCTTATTCTCATTGAAATAGTTTGACAGGGCTTAAACGTGGATCTTTTTTTTAAGTACCTTTAATTTTGTTTATTTGAAAAAAATAAACAGTTCTCATTGTTAGCAATAATACGCAATGGATAAATACAAAATATGGAAGAATTTTGTAATTGTAGAGAGGTCCCTTCCAACTCGTGACAACGCAGACGGCGAATAAGCGCCACATTGCTCCCCTGCACAGAGCGGATACCACAACCAACCTTAAAATCCCCTTCAGGCAATGAAAGGATACTTTTGTTTATTATTGTATACGTATTTTGTTTGATATAATAAAATAAATAGAAAAAAAAATGTATATATAAATAACCAAAGCAAAAAACAAGAACAAATAGGGACGGACATCCGATTCGAACGGGTCAAGCCTAAACCGCACGATATTTTCCGATTGCATTTTGGCCTCGTTATCTTTTGTTAAACAGAATTCTTGGTTGCAACAAAATTTATATTGGGTATTTCCACCTCTACAAACCCTGATGTTTGAATTTTTATATAAACAGATAAATACAAATTTTTTGTTCATATTTTTCGCCTTCTCTTGTCCAGTTTTTTGGAATCACAAAAATAGCTATAACGTCTGCAGGAACCAACCTATTTACACAAAATTTGGAGACGTATATAAAGTTGTGTGATGCGCGCACAGAATGTTAATTTAATAGAGATAATTGAAATTAAAATTTTTTTTTAAAATTATGTATATCTGTAGAAATATTTAATTTCATAATTATTTTAATACAAAATTTCACTTTGATTGAAAGGTGTCGTTTTTATTTATTTATCATCTCGCCATTTTTGTATTAAAGTCATTTTTTCTATCATCGTCATGTCTTATTTTATAGTTCAGTGTTATGGATTTTCTTCCTTTCAACTTTAACTAAGTTGAATGTTGAAGACTTGCTGTCTAAACATTTTACCTTGTTAAAGTTAGTTTTACCAGTAACTTATGGATTGGTTGTTTCCCCTTCAATTTGTATTAAACTATAAATTATTTACAATCATAGCATATAGGTTTTATATTTTCATAATCAATTGACTCGTTCAAATGTAAACATAGTAATTTCAAAGTTATATTTATTCTTTGTTTTGTCAATAATTGTTAAATTTTAAAATTATTATAAGTATCTTATATTTGACTTCATAAATTTATAAAATACTGTGATAGTATCTGCTAATTAAAATATAGGTTTTTTCCTTTTTAGTTTATTATCAGAGATCTTTTACTCGTGCCGCGGCCGAAGAAGGCCTATTGTTCGCCTTGATATCATGTCAAGCCTTTAAAAATATCTTGTTCATTGATTCTGTAGGAAAAAATTTCAAAAGCTTTACTACCCTTGTAAATGAACAATAGCGTTTAAGTTATTTTTGTTATAATAACATAAAGCTAAAAAATAAATAATGAAGAATTATAAAATGAAAATATATCTATTTTTTCACATTTCTCCTGAACCGAAGAGTCTCCCCTAAGGTATTATTGGATTGATAGAGAGTTTTATGGGTTGTCTGGTTTTCGTTCAGGTAGTTTTGACATTAATGGTTTTTATTGTTACAAGTTGTTTTGTAGTTGATTAAAACCTAAGTAAATCAAGCTATTTTAATTAATTAAATCAAACCGTTGTCTCATATTTAACTTTATTACGAGAAGAAAGTTGATTTATTATTTTTTCCCCTTCTCACTTCTTGAACAAACGTAAGTTCATAATATTTTAATTTTTATTTCTATATCGTCTATGCAAAGCAGAAAAAAAAAAAAAAAAAAAAAAAAATATATCGTCTATGCTCTTCTTATAATTCTTCTTAATACATGATTAATATTCCTAATTATATAGTTTTGGCTGTTGTTATGTGCCAACTTATTTTTTGTACGTAGTCAGCCTCTCTTATATATAGTATAAGTCCAATCAAACTTTAAGCATGACTACAACATACACCAAGCCCTAATTTTCACGTATATTTAAATTCCATCAAAGTCCATCAAATATTTATTTCGCTTGTTTGAGTAGTTTGGATTGATATAATTTACAAAAATTATGGGTTTATAAATTTAAATTGTGCAGTTCTGTTTTCCATAATACGAGTGGTTGTGTTTGATTTATATCTGAAATGTTAAATCGCATCACAGGGATTTTAAAAATGGCACAACTTATTTTCAATTCTTGTCAAATGTCCGAGAAGGTACTCGTAATAAGGTGTCTGCCTTAAAAATCTTTGTACGTAGTAAATAGGAGGGTATATTTCTTATATGATAGTAAATTTAATGTGTTATGATAAAATTTCTTTTTCAGAGCTGATGGATCTTTAATGCCAGTTATAATATCTGTAACGTTTGCATTTGTTATTGTTGATGACATGACTGCTTTAAATGTTATTTATATGTGATGTACATTACTACAGTGCGCACTGAACCTTGGAATACTCCCGCTGAACTTAATCTTACTGAAAATGCTCCTTAATAATTAATCAATTTTAATGTAACTCTTGATAAGTAACATTGTAGTTTATACCATAGTACTAAATATTTTGTAAAGGTAATAGTGTAGTTCACCATGGTATTTATGTAATAACTTTTGCAGCTATTTCATGTCTTAATGTCTAGATCAAGAATTATTAAATACATCCTTATTTCTTTGATCCTTATTATTTGTTTGATTTATTTAAAGGCTCTTTTGTCTTGAAAAAGAGAACTAGGAATTTCATTCTTTCGTTTCCTTACTTTCTCATTACACCAGAACGTCAGAATCATTTGCAAAACAAAACTTTTTAGAGGTTTTCCGGCCGTTTTAAGACAATATGTGTCACAAACGCAAGAAGTGAATTTGGACAAGACAAAAGAAAGACTGTAAGTAAACTAAACTAGTTCGGAACTTTTAATTAGTCTCTCTTGCTCGAAATTTTAATCCTTTGTTTCGGCTAATTCGTCTGTCCACATCTCATTCCGTCCTTGTCAAGCTAACTACTTTTTAACTTTATAATTCCACAAGAAAAAATAGATTTTAAGAATATGTTGAATATATAACTGCAAGAGAGTAAATAGTGAACCAAAATTATTCCGATGAACTTAATTCATTTTTTTCTCTTCGTAATATTGGTATTTCTAGTATCCTATATCGACATTTTATGTATATACTGACCTCTTAGAACGTCAAGGCGCATGCCTCGACACGTGTGCTTGGCCAACGATGTCAGCTCATTTCCTTACCTACAAAATTAGCAGTCACGATTCTGGAAGAGTGAAACATACGGTTGAAGTACGTTCAACACTATAGTCCAGAAAACGCATGCCTTCATTATTAAGTCCATGAGGTTCCAGAACAATTGGCAAGTATCTAGCGCGTTGTATCTCTACCCGACTGTCAATTTTCTTGGCTTATCTGAAATGGTATGTGGCTAAACTAATAGTACTAATGGTTTAGAAGCTAGTTTACAAGTCTTTATCAAGTATCAAATAGTAAATGACTAATGCTAGAGATATTAATTGAATCCGAACCGTTCGTGAATTGCTATGGTTTATTTACCGATTGTTTTATTTTATTATTACCCTTAAGCTTAAAGAAAACCTTAAAACCTTTGTGAAAACCTTAAATAAAATTGGCCTAATTCTGTGTTGCATTACAAACCACGAAATAAAGTGGCGGTATGGAAGAAAAAAAGGTGAGACTCTTTAAGGGTATTTCTCTAAAACCGAATCAATTTAAAAACCAATTTTCTAGCTCTATCAAGTACTGAATGATAAATAACTGATATTAATTGAATAAAAACAGCTTATGGATTGTTACGGTATAGGTTTTTTTTTGTATTTATAATATAGTACCCTTCGGCTCGAATAACAGAACTACTCAAAAATGATCGTTTTGTGAAAACCTTAAATGAAATTTACTTAAATTTAGTTGCTGGTCAATTTTTCACTACAAATAATTTTCGTTACAAACCACGAAACAAAGTAGTGGTATAGAAAGCATTTTTATATTTTTGAGGAGGTATTTTTATTACTCTCAAAATGTATTTTTATAATATTAAATCAATTCTTTCCCCTTTCATCCGATTAGGTAGGACTTTGGTGGTGTGATAAATTTGAAGTACTTAAATAATCGCGGGGAAAAAAAAAAAATGAAATTCTGACATAAATGCACCGTAACTTTTATGTTATTGCTCTGTTTAGGTAACGACCCTACCAACTAAAATTCAACTCATTCGATCGGAAGAGAGGCACTGGAGCTGCCCACATGTGGCTGAAAATATTCATATCAGACATCCCCGAAATATCCAATGCAGTGTTCTAGAGATCGTTATACGGTTATTAAATTCACCCTCTGACTATCTGATGATCTTCACTACAGTGCAAAAGTTTATTATTATATGAAAATCTGAAAAAAAAATTATAATAGCTAATTAATAGTATCTGTTGTAAGGCCACGATTCTACTGAATCCAAGGACTCGGGTTAGAATCCGGCTGGGCAAAAAATTATTTTCTGTTACATTGTAGCCGTGAGTCAACCCTGTGGGTTCTGGAGCCCTCTTGGGGCCTACCCAACCTCTTTAATTGCGTAAAAATCTGGCGTCCAACGTGATTTTGACCAAATCACTTCTTTGTACAACCGTTGGTCTAGTAACAGTACTTCCTTACGAAGTAATGCACCCCTAACCATTCATGGGCTGTAGCGGTACAGATTTAATTTTTTTTTTTTTTTAAATAAAAGGTATTCTAAGAACAATTTTAACCTCTAAAATATTACTGCAATTGTTCATGTTTCTTGTAAAAATTTAAGCTACATTTTTTAATCATTTAAACAATAGTGAGTATGAATTTTATTTGTGATTTTATCTGTATTACTTTTATTTTTATATTACAACAGGCTTCGAAACTTTTTACGAAATCCTCTTAAGGACCGTATTGTAAAATGAATTGCTTCGTCTGGCACGTTGTTTTTATATTATCTTTTTTTTTTACAAATACTATAGTCTATTTTTAACAACAGCATTTTCTATTTTTCTATCCAATTTTGTTATAAATAATTTAGTTATTATTTTAATTGCTGCATTTTTTCGAACTCTATAAAGTTAATATCAATATAAATTATATAGTATACATATTTGCCTTACGCCCCTTCAATTGTTACTAATATTATACCGCACTATTTCAGGACATCTTGGAGTAATGCTACTTGTCAAAGTGGAAGAGAGAATATTCGTTTTCTTTTTTGTATATTATTTGTTTATTCGTTGCCGTATTTCTTATATTTTGTTCAGGATCCAGCTATAATTTTAGACTTTTATAAAGATCACACGCGAATTTCTTGCTAAGATAAAATCATTTATAGCCTAATTATTCTAGCAGAGTACATTTATATGTTTTAATGACTAAGATGTATGGTTATAGTGAAGTAAAATTATGTAAAATATTGTGTAATACCTATCTGCATGACAACTTGTAATTAACTAAATATAAAAAAAATAAATTCAGAAATGCCGTATATGATAAACGGTTGGATATGTTGCGGCATTACTATTTTAGCTTATTTTTACCACTATCTGTTAAAGCATCAGATTCGAGTTACAGATAAGTATTTTATTTATGCCCTAAGGTTGCACGAGACTATTAGCATTTGAATTGCCATGCAAGGAGCGTTGCGGGGTATCCTTTTGGAGGGCTACATTTATTTAAAATGTAATTTCCCGTTGAGTTTAGTATCTCTTTCATTTAGAAAAGCTCTCAGGGCTCTGCATTGTTTCAAGACCGAGCCTCGGCTACTCGTCCTTAATGTGTGGTGTTAATGAATGTTTTAATTGAAAAAAAAGAAATGCTTTAAAGAGGCACATGTTCCTTCCCTCATTAGTTTGCCACTCACTCCAACCCCCTTTCTCACTTTTTTTTCATATGGTGGTGCCTTTTAAATTTTGTTTTCATTAATTAGTCAACCAAAACTCACGATAAGCGAGTATATTTCGGCATATATGCTTTTTATTTTTATGAAACATCATCAAATAGAAACTTTCTAGTGTTTCAATTTAACACCGTTTCGTTTCACCTCTATACGTTGTAAAACCGATTAATACTATACGTCCCATTTCTATTCTATAGCATTAAGTTCGTTTCGTTTATGTAAAGTAATATAAAGTTTGTATTAATCTAGGAATATATAATGTATGGAGAGAAAGTATAGTAAGTATACAACTATGAATTTCACATTTTATACTGTCATCAATTTAATGACCATTATAAACCAAATAAATTTTAATTTAAAAATATTTAACTATGTTAACAACAATGAACGCGAAACTAAAATTTAAAAAAAACTTTACATGTGTTTAATTATGATATATTAATGAAGTATTTAACTAATATATATTTAAATATTTTACTGTAAATATATATATATTACTTGAACGTCATTGATAATAGAAGGGGGGTTCACTATCTCCTTGCACACATTATCGCATTTCCTTTACTTTACCAGAGAATACTTAAAACAAATGTCTCCTTCCTCCAAAAAAACTTAATGTTTTTTGAAAAACATTTATTTATGCAGTTCCAAATTTCCTTTTTGCGTGAAGGGAGTGAATTTTAGCAGGTTTTTCTTCTCATAAAAATGTCCTTAAATTTTTTTTTTGCAAGTAACTCAATTTCACTTTTTCTTTTAAAATTAGTTATACATATATACCTCTCGGAATATACAATTATCATGGTTTGTCGTTACTTTCATGTTGTCTTTTATTATTAACGAGTAATTCTTGAACTCCATTTAAAATCGCAGATGAGTGATAATTTGGATTTCAAATCAGCCACCTGATGTGGACAGAATTAGCATTAATATTTTCAGAGTGTGTTAGTCAGTGCCATGTAAATAAATGATTTCATGGCTACAGACAGTCAACGGAATGTGGTTTTAAAAAAAAAGTATGTTAATTAGATTTCAAATGGAATCTGTCCAGACCATTGAAATATTTCTTTTATTCCACATGTAACGTTTCTATTGGTATTGTGTTTTATCCATATCTGTTTTGGACATTTTTATGTGTATATTTTTTAAATATCTAGTGAAAGTTTTAATTTACATCTGTGAGTGATAAGTAGTAGTTGTCGGATTTACGCTTCTGATTTTGTAAATTTATTATTCAATCTCATTTTTGTCCCCACCTCAATATCAAATCCAGGCGTTCGTCATATGTCTCTCGACTACCTGGTCACTTGTTCGACCATCCAAGACATCTTTCTCATGCTGGCCAGCGTTCGTCGGAAGAACCAATGGAACGGTCAAATTTACTCCACCACAACCTCATAGAAATCCAGAAGAAGACGTCGGCACCCTTGGACCGGATTCATAAGCGGCGCATGAGACGGCTATCGCCAGCCATCACCACAAGATCGTGAGAAACAACCATTCTCTCTCGCTTGCCCCTTAGGGACGGAACTTCGTACTGTAATAAATTATATCATTACATTAAATGATTCAAAAAATGTCTTATAATTTATTTTGCGGTACTAAACATGCAATAAAGGGCTCCCGGTCGTAAGAAAAGTATCGGGCCTCTAAGATAGCTAACAATAACAGGACTACTGTACTCATACAGAAAAATGTAAATATTTTACATTGTCATTAATTATTTAAACAATTATGCCCTCGAACATTGACTAAAAAAGGAATAAACTGCCTCCTATAAGTCGGTTTTTTAAACATGGTGGTTAGTTGAAATTAAAAAAATCCTATCATTTTTCTTTCATTGTTAATATTCTTTGAGCTATTTACCGGATGAAAAAATATATAAGCTCCTGTTTTAAACTCGGGTAAATTTTATAAAATATTCAACTACCTTCCCGAGATACAGTTTTACAAAAAATCAAGGGTTTTTTAATTATTGATTAACGGGAAATAAGCATTTAGTTTTATATTTTGTCTATAATATAGAACTATATTTTGATAAATATACAAAAATAATCATTATTAACTATTTTATGGTGAATTTAACTAGCTTTAAATTGATTTTTTTTAAAGTCAAATAGTTCCTAAGAAAAAATATTTTTAAAATATATATTTTCTAAATAACGAAAAATAAGGATTATACGAATTTGTTAAAATACGTAAATAGATTCACGCATTTCGGATAAATTCGCAATATGTAATTTTTATCGACTAAATCTCATTAATTCAATTTTAAGTACGCTGATGTTGAATCATGGTTTTATTTTTATATGACCAATGATCCTTGTTCTGCTGTAGTATAACATCATCTTTACCTCTATTTTTTATTGTCCTCAAGAACTCAATTTGAATAATTGTCATACGAATCCTTTTAGAACTTCATTGACTTGCTAAACTCCCTGGGATTTCGTAATTCTCA
Organism: Halyomorpha halys; assembly: GCF_000696795.3. Classification (NCBI taxonomy): domain Eukaryota; kingdom Metazoa; phylum Arthropoda; class Insecta; order Hemiptera; family Pentatomidae; genus Halyomorpha; species Halyomorpha halys. The sequence goes on along the minus strand of NW_027108721.1, from coordinate 927,085 downwards.
ATTTAATGATCGGTCATCCAGTGACCCTTTTGTGATTCCCATTATCTCATTAATTTTTCATTGTGAAGAATCATTCTTCTTGAGATAACGTGTTCGGTATTTATTGATGTCATGCTTGGGAGATTGTAAACACTTAGCTCACAGGGACAACCCTTGTAAAAGTGTACATGCGTTATAAATAAATTATACAATTTATGAAAAAGCAAGTATTAATCGATAAATGCTTCAAAAATAAATATTCATATCTGCATGTTGTGACAGGATTTATATATTTTTTTAATTTATTTGATTCAATTTTCTTTAAAAATAAGTAATATTTACCGAATTCAAAATCAAATTGTTCAGAGTGTGATTGGTACATATATAATTGATTTATATGTGTTCTGGTTTCACAATGCGATTTCTCTTAATGCGAAATTTGTTTTGGAAATCGCTGTTGTCAAATTTATTAAGTCTGAAAAGAAATTTTCTTAAGATTTGTCGTTTTCGCAGAACAGAACTAATCAGTTGATTTTGAATAACCTGTTGATAGTAGAGGCCAATATTTTCTGAGCTAGCATTATAAAGTTAATGCTATAAGTTTTATTTATTTTTTTCTATAAACAGTGTTTGATGACCACAGTAAAAAACATAAACGTGATCGATTTTTTTTTTTAATAAGGGACAACATAGTTTCATGATAAAGTCATTGCAGGACAAAAACAAGCTTAACCAGCTCAAAATTGCTGTTGAATGATATGTGTAAAGTGTGAATAATATATAGTTCAAAGATAATTTTTGTTTTCCTGAATATTCAGGGGGGGAGGGGATATAAGATACATTGTTGTCCGTCAGTTGCCCTTTAAATATTGTTATTTATATTTATTACTAATATTAGCTTTTAAATTGTCGCAACAACCAGAGTAATTTACATAATGTGTTAATCCGCTTATAGCTACTTTGTATATCTTGTCATTTTAGAATTAAAAATAAAAAAAAATTAACATTTTGATTAATACAGTTGGTATATCTGTTATATTTTAATTATTACTCCTTATTTCTATCCACTGCAATAAAAAATGTTTTTAATATTTTAAAATATCAATATATTTTTTATTGAATTATTGTTGATGCCCTTGATCTTTTGAGCCTGAAATATTACAACAATCAACCATAATTATTTTTATAATCCTCATAGTGTTACCTTTATTATGATGAGGACAGCAACATATGCGGGTTTGAAATATATTCTTAAAATCCATTACATTAATGGGTGAGGGTCTCGCTATCTCATTATACCAACTCATTAAGGCTTTATGAATTGATCCTAACAGCCAGCACCTCTAATAATTTTGTTTCAGGATTATCGAAATGAATATAGCATTTCGAATAACTTCATGATTGAATGTTAGTATATTTAGTCTGGAAAGGAATAAATGAATTCATGAATATGTAAAATAATTCATTACTTATTTTAAAATTTATAAAAAATACCGTTTTAAAATTCACAATATTATTCGAGCTAAGCGGGTGCCGATTTGAATTCGGCCAATATTAGTTTTAACAAGTCTTATATCTTGGTGTATAATAATAATAAAGTAATAACATTTTTTCATACAATTCATTGTGCTTATTATCCATTACAGCTATAATTTTCAACTTGTTTTACATGAAGAATTGTAATGGAATGCAGTTTTATATTTGATGCGGTGCAATTAATTGCATTTTAGTAGTTACATTTAGACGAAACATTATTTTATAAACTAAGTAAGCAAATGTTTTCTTTTCTTTTTTTTTTTATTTACAATATATACAAGATATACAAAAGCTAAAACCTAAATCTAAATATATATACATACAATTTCGCCATTCCTGCACCACATGGTTTATGACACTGGTCTAGGTCTGCTAAAGGCGGGGAGTAACATTATTTACTCTGAGCCGCTGGTTTCATAATAAAGTAAAAACTAATACTATTAATTTGGTACAATTTCACTGACTTATACAATTCGGCCAGATAATTTTTTACTTTTAAACTAATATAATATCACTAATAGTCGTCCCCACCATGAAACTAAATGTATTAGTGCTTGTACTTGATAGTTTGTGTATTTACAATACTATTGGCTTTCATTATGAAACAGGCCTCTGGGGGGTTCAAGAACGGGGAGGGACCGCTCCAGATGGGGAGGGAGGGGGTATTCTGCTCCTGAAAAACAGTCTATCTTATACGTACAGCCCTTCAGCGTCCGCAACAGTGAATTTTAATTTCCTCTGTGAGGTATTCTTTTATCCTTTGATGGCTCGTGTGTTCCATTCATTAAACTCATCACTTTACCTATTGATTTCTTAAATATTGACTAAAGAATCCAATAATAAAAAAAAAAATGAAGAATAACTTCCTACATGAACAGTTTAATTATTTTTTGCACTCGTATAACTTGTTGGTTTTTAGTATTTAAATTTTCTATATAATAAATGTCTGGTACTGTGGACACATTTACCTTCTCTTACCTGAAAGGTAAGTGAAGGGAAGTTGTTGTTTGGGGCTTTAGGGCATAAAACACTGAGTCATCAACGCCCATACAGTGAAGGGAGGTATTGCGATTGTAAAAAATATCGAATTCAACTTTTTACCAAAGTGCACGTTTTGAGGTTTTCCGATTCCAAGTAACTAAGTGCTTCAGTGTTGTATGTGTGTGAGTAATTAGTCCAGCGCCAAAACGAAACTGAAATTAAATATTTAAGGGGGTGCCCGGAATGTTACAGTTACCTTTTTGGATAAAATCTACTGACCGGAAGTGTTTCTTTCTATTGTTGATTTTTCTATTACAGCTCTAACGATTTTAGTTAAATCCAGTACTTTAGTGTCTAAGCATGTAATCTTTAATCAGTTATGTGAATAATCTAACGACTTAAACGAAGCTATAATAATCAACGATCTCTCATTGTTAGTAATAATAAATAAATGGGCAAATATGAACTATGATTTCATTATCATAACTAAAGGAGGAAATTGTTTTTACACAATCTGCTAAGGCAAACAGTGAAGTATGAAAAACTATCATTGTTAAGTATAGGCTTTCGATCCTATTCCATTGTACACGACTTTGTTATCTTTTGCTAAACCGTTGTATTTTAGGCAGGAAAAAAGTTGATAATCGTTTTGCACACATCAAGGAACCCTAGAATACGAAATTTTATAGTTACAAAAAAATAAAAAAATTTCGATCTAAATTTTTAAGACCTCTTATTTATAATATTAATAAACAATGGATGAATATATGATGCAAGAGTTTGATAATTATTGTTTTTCCTTGGCTGTTATGACCATAGTCAGATTTTACTTTCACTTACCTTTGTATGAAATATATAGTACAAGAAGACATTTTTTTTTAATCATAAAAAGATCAATTTCATCTCAAAGTAGGGTGGTAAGTGGAAGTTGTGTGATGTTCGTACAATTTTTTTTTGTTATCTGAATAGCTTCACTTATGTCACAATGAAAACATACAACACTGTGATAAACAAATTTAATCAACTGTGTGGCAGAATTCATTGGTATTTTTAAAAAGTTAAAAATTTTTAGAAGTATACAAAAAATTATTGATTTCATCTTATCCGCATGCTGATATTAACAAACATTATTTTTGGGATATACCCTTCCTTTAACATATTAAGGTGTTTAATTATTTCGTTCTCTTTTGTATTTTAATTATTGGAACGCCGAAACTGATTGGTTTCCTGTTACCTTGTCCGTTTTCCTCATGGTTCGCTTGTTTTGTTGCCTAATGACTATTCATCCTGAGCTTCAGAGAAAACAATTTGTCATTAATTATAACTATTATCGAAAATGTTTCATTTAAAAGCTGAGGCCTTGAAGTGTTAAATATTATTTTACATTATTACAATAGTATTCAATAATTTAGTTTATTTTGTTAGGGTTAACATTTTCTAACCACATGGTGAATTTACTAGGAGTAGGACTATTGTGGGCCATAGTGGAGCCTAATCAATGGTCACAGATCATTAGGCAGAACTAAGTTGAATGATTGATTCTATAGAGGCTGACATTGATCTCCTCAACTGAATATTGCCTAAAAGTTATTTTTATTATCGTTGTTATATTATAGCTTTATTCAACATAACAATACCTTTCAAATAATTCCCAAATGTAGTGTGCCTAGATTCAGAATAGTAATGCTTGTTTCGGGAAATATAAGTTCCTTATTCCCTTCTTCGATTTTACCATTGAAATTTCCAAATCTGGGAATGCCAAATTAAAGTCAGTGGAACTCCCATGAGGTTAATGTTACATGTGACATGTAAATGAGGTTAGGTATGGCCAGTTTTGAGATAGAAAATTAAAATTTGCTCGTTCATATCTTGCAAGCAGGTTAATTTATAGTCTGATCATTCTATGTCTGTTGAATTATTACTTTATTCATTTTTAGTTTATTATTTAGAGTTAAGTTCTTCCTTTCATGTATGGAGGCAATTTTGAACAATCTTTTTCAATTTTATCACCCCCTTCATCGACTGGACACAGTGCTCAGAGGTCCAATGCTAGCACCATCAGCTCTGTCTTTCACTTTGTCTTTAATTATAAAGGAATCGAGACTGGATCGGTAAGAAGTATTGTTCTCGATTTCGAAATCCTCTTGAAGTCTATTTTTAATTTATTACATTTAGAGGAGGAAGGACCTTTTTTTTCTATAAGAAGGTGCTAATGCTTGGTTTGCCGTAAGATTCCTAAATCCTTAAAAATATGTTTACCGTTTAAGCTAAGGGCTAAATCAGCCTGTTGGAGAACACTGCTGACAGAACTGTCCAAGAGTACTTAAGTGATTTTTAGACTCATCTATCAATTCCTGTGAAGCTCTTACAAACCTGAATTAGATTTGAATAATATATACTTTTTCTTTTATCACACCGATATAGTTTCGTATCTGTTATCATTTGTCATCCCCCAATGTTGAAGGGCCTAGGACCCACACTAGCTATTTCCAAAATAGAACACATTATTTATTATGCGAGTAAGTGCGCACACACTACGACTTAAAATTTGCCAAATGCCATATTTTTGCTGGGACCCCAAAGGATGAAATAGGAAGACCGCACACCCGTTTGCAATAGTCCAATCACAGTTCTGAAGTTGAATTGTTCTTGCATTGTAACTTTAGTTCTTTAAAATGGCTGATAACGAAATATAGGATATTATGAAGGTATGTTAACAGTGTTTGATAGTCAATTACTTTTGTGTTTAAAAGTCCAGTTACTCCGGTATGATTTTACATTCTAGAGGCTCCATACGGAATAGGCCAACAGTCTAATTTAAAATAATTTAATTGTTATATCCTTAACTTCAATCGTGTCACTACCGGTATTGATGTTAGCTAGTTTTACGATAACAGCTTTACTATTGATGCTTAGTGCTTCTTTGTTTTTGTAACAACACTCCTTTTCAAGGAAAAGCAACTTCCATGAACTTGTCCAACGGCTATTTCTGGGAATAACGGTGTCATCTTCATTAGATTTCTCTTCGCTCTTAATTTTCCTTTATAATCATGTTCATGCGTCATCATGGTTTTCCACGTTTTACGCTTAACGCTATCTCAAAATATTAACTTATTTAGTGGAATTGGGCGCGGCTGACAGATGTTTTATTGTTGGAAATAGAAACAAATAAAGTTTTCGCACTAGAGCCTTTTTATTACTAAATCTAATGACTTATCAAGGAAAATATTAAATATTAAATAAGAAAATAATATTCCAATCTAAAAAAGGTAGTTATAGCTAGTTGATACACTAACTCACTTTATTTTGTTAAATCACTTTATGTAGTAAATACATTATTTAATTATATTTGCATTTTCAACTTTTAATTGCAATATAATTTAACATCTGTGAGTTACGGAATACATATTTATTTTATGTCTTTAAAAAATATATGAATGGCGTACGACAGTGGATTTTTCTTTCTTAAATATCATGAGTCGGTGTTGGGTCTGTCTTACTTAGTTTTTTCAGCCAACTATAGTCATGCAATGTTTTATTACCTTTTCATACAATATAAATTTGTTGACTGTTTAGTTTTCATTGTTATTTCGATATTTATTATTAGCACAATCGTATATAGGTAACTCCGAATTTCACATTATGACGTTTTCCGAAATAATTATTTTGTATTGTTTGTAATTTTTCATTGATTGTAGCAGTCTTGATAATTTAAATCGGTCAAATAAAAAAAATGTCTGTAAGCCATTAAAATATATCAAGCTATTAACATAGCCTGAGTAGAGAAATGTCTAATCATTGTGGGTTAAAATAAGATTAGTAGTTAAAAAAGAAAAGTATAATATTTTAGGTATTTTCCGGAATTTTAGTATGTTGGTAAAAAAAATTAAAATAAAATAAAATAATAAAATAATTTTTAGAAAGATTCAGGTAGCGGCGAAGGTACAAAATAAATGAAAAGAAAAGATCTTATCACATCTTGCATTTTTGTATTTGGTTTTCATTTAGCCCTGTAAAGTGGGGCAAAACGTTGGTAAAAATTAAATAATTGTTTACTATTTTGTACCTTTATTGACCACCTCCCGGACTAATTTCCTTATGCGAATCTAGGATAAAACTATCCTCTTCCAAAAATGATTTTTACTTCGACTCTGATACATTAAATTAAATTGTTTGTTTAAAGTTGAAAATGCTGGTGTTGTTATTAGTAGTGGTTTTTAATGTTTTATTTTGCGTTGCTGAACATGAATCTGAAGTCCAAAAAAAATCTTCAGAAATAAGAAAAATCAGGCATTTTTTTCAGCTTATAACTTGTTAGCTTGATATAAGAAAAATTACCAACAATTTTTTTTTTTTTTGTCAACTTTTTGTATTTTACGTGCAAAGGATCATTCAAAGATAGGTATAAATCTTGGAAAACCGCTAAAAATATATTTCTTTATTTTTTAGAGACTTTCCGTTATAACTCGAAAAATAGCCAAAGCTGTGATTATTATATTATACTTTAAGAAACCATTTAAAATTCTCTACAATGCATGTGGAAGTATTTTTTTTAGCGTAGTCGTCCGCCTGCTTGAAGGCGTAATTCATCGTTATTCATCTGCGTAGATATACCTAGTTAAATAATATAAACAGAAGCAATTTGTTTCTCATGATTTAATTCCTACTAATCGAACAAATTTTCTTTGTTATAACATTGATTAATCAAAATTTCGGCGATTGACTAACCATAACGACTGATAATAATCAGGTTCTGTAAAATTGTTAATCCATTTCGGTGGCATCATTTGTTACCTGTGTTGGTTGTAATGAACTAGTTATCAGAGCTATGCCATCGCTGTTAGTTAATGATAATTAGGTCAGCACTTTACCGCTGAGTAATGTAATCCTTTAATTGGTCCTATCGCTAGCTTCGATTACCTTAGTGATATCCCGTAATTACTTTACATTAACGGGGTGTATCGTATTTAGTAGTGTAGTATGCCTTAAGGTATTATTAATCCGGCGTTCCGACTCGCTATTAGCAATCTCGGTATCCTGAGAACTGAGTGAATACATATAGATTAGAGCCCGGTGGAAAAAAGTTATTTCACCCCTATTTTTTATTACTTTAATGAAAACATGTATAATTACTTGTCAAATTTGATTATTTTACCCTGTGCAGTTAGGGGAATAAAAAATAGCAGCTGTTTTAAATCGTTAAAAAAAAATTAATTTTTCTTTTGGTTCCATATCTTTAAAATACCTACAACATTAGAAAACCTAATAGAACATCATTTAAAGTAGAGTAAATTTGCTTAAATATGAACTCTAGTAGAACTGTTTACGTTATATAGTTCAGTTTATGAAAAAGCAATATTTCATGAAATATATACTGAAAAATCAGTAGTTAGTGAATTTATTGTGACAAATCTTTATCTCAGGAACCATCAGACGTACAGAGGTCTATTAGCACTAAAATTAAATCTAGTTTACTCTACTATAAAGTAATTTATGGCGTTTATCTTTGTAGGAGTTGTTGTTTTTATTATGTTTTTTAACATTTTGAAAATGTTGCCATTTTGTTTTCTTCCTAAGTATACTTGGCAAACTCATCAATTTTGACAAGTCATTAATTATACATAGTTTTCATTAAAGCAATAAAAACATAGGGGTGAAATAACTCATTTTTTGCCCCTCTTGGGCTCTTGTACTAATAATTTCATATTTAGTTCGAGAGAATTTCATTAAAGAAATTGTTGATATCACGACAAATTATTAATAATGTTTTGATTCAATTATCTTTTTATCCTTTTCTCTTATCTATTTTTTAAAATTTATTTTCTATTACATCAATGACCTTCAAGATTTGTCATCAAATCCTATATGGTCAACATTTAGATAATATTTCAATTAGTACAAAATAGACTTACTAAATTAATTTAAATTTAATATAAAAATGAAATTTACATCAACAAGTAAAGTAAAAAAAATAGATAAATAAGAAGTTGATGAAAAAAAATACATAAAATTAAATTTTAAGGAAATTCACTTTTCTAAAGTTCATTTTCAGATTACTAGTCAAAGCGCTATTGCCATTTCTTTATCACTTCTTTCTTTAATGATTTACATTTCCTTCTACGTTTCGGCCCTTACGGCATAATCAAGGAGATTAAACATTTCGTGTATCCGAGTTTTTAATTTTTTTATATTGGAGGGTATTATGCTCAGATCGATTTATAAACATTTATATTCTCATTTCATTCTCTTTATCTTCTTAGCTATAATAATAATCTAATATTTGTTTTAAAGCTATTGTAAATAATTAAAATTATTTACAATAGCTTTAATCAATTGTATTGTTTTTTAGTAAAAATGAAACTAAAAAACAATACAATTGATTAAAGCTATTGTAAATAATATCGTTAAATAATAGTTAAATTATTAAAGTAAATGTAATAAGAGTATAAATGTTTATGAATCGACTTTGGTGTAATAGCCAGCAATGGATTTTTTTTTTAAACTGTGTCCATGAAAATGGCTCAATGAAAAAATCAAATGAAAATTAAGTAATTAGAACCAACTCTTAAATAACATATTAACATATAATACGTTTTAAAAACAATAGTATTTTGATTAATCTAGCTTTTAATTCAAGAGTTAATAGCTAAGAAGGAAAATTCAATAACTTTTAAATAGATTTTATAAATAATCCATTATTTGTATGTTTATATTCTTGTAACGGAGACAAAATGGAAGAAAACGTCAGTAACTTTTCAAATTGTTGGAGAAGTTTTGTTTACGATAGTTTTTGATCCATCCTTTTACCATATTTGGTTTGAATTATTAATGATTTCTGTTTAAAGTTATCGGTTTTTATTTTCCACATTATTTTAACTTAACATAAATATACATAAGATTCATTTATTTATTGATGCGTGATCAACTTGGCAGTGATTTGAGTTTGCTTGGCCGGTTAAAGAAATTCCAATGATGATGACAGATTCTGAAGTTGGGTCCTCAAACCATTTTGTTCAGTAGTGTGATAATCAGCACCGTTTTCAATCAAAACTGCTAACAATCTGAAACGGTTTTTGCGTATCTTGTTATAAGTGTCTGCTTCTATCTCAAGTTTTATTTTAGTTTGTTTTATAAAGTTTATAATTTATACTTTATTTTTTATAAGTATGTGATAAGAATTTCATACCTTTGTTTTTTATTAAAAGATTCAGTACATATTACTGTATTAAAGGGTATAATCATTTTAGGATATTTTAATTATAGTATATTATTAACATAATATTATATAATTAATAATTTCAATGTATAATTGATGTCCTAGTGGTTTGTGTTTTATTAGTCACTGTTAAAGCTGATCTATTTCTTTTCTCTGTGTATTACTAATCATCTGTTGATAAAACAAAAACTATCGGTCTTAAGATTATTTATCATTTACGTTATCTATTATTTATTTGTTGTATTAGTTTTCATTTTCTTGTTGTATATTTTTTTAAAATCTTCAATCACAATGTGTCTTACTTCATTTATCAGCATGATGAAAATCATTATCTAATTAAATTTTGTGATTTGTGGGGGATTTCAAATTAAAAAAATTAACGTATCGATCTTGTTTTAACAAATGAAGGGATTTAATGAAATTCTCTCTCTTCAAACTTATCAGTATATTTACAAATTAAATCATAAACGTATTGAAAATTAAACCATTTCAAGATAAGACCGAAAAAAATCGATTTCTTATTGTTAATTTTAGATTTTAATATACTATACTAAAATAAATGATTTCAGGGAGTTTAATTCAATTTAATTCTAACTTTAATTATTGCTTTTGGGAAGATTTTTTTTATCAAAAGTCATTTGATCCACTTTTGTAAATTTATTATTTAAAAGTTATGATGGAGAGCATCTAATGTAGATAAGTTAAATTCTTCTTAAAAATTGTACTTGTAACGCCTATTTGCATTGGAAAAATTTAAATTTTGAAATAAAACAAATAATTATTTGGTGTAGAATTTTGTTGGGGCGTGAAAATTTATCTAAATATAATATTTATGTATACCTAACTACATAGGAAGGGAACAACAATATAATTATATTGTAAAATTGTATACAATGTAATTATAAATGTAATTTCTAATTATGTTACCAGTCCTATCTTGGGTTGGTCTATAATTCCTATTGGTGAGTCATGACAAACAGAAATAAAGTTAAGTTTGTAATATTCTATAAAAATATATATATATATATAATTAGAAATTTAATGGATCAGTAAATTTTAGAATATTTTTAAACAGTATAATATCTTTGGATAAAACTATGAATCCGCCAGACTTTATGCGTCACTAATGTTTTTCCTATTATTTTCTTCTAATTTACTAAAACCAAAAAAAAATTAACTTTATGTATTCTCATTTGCTATTTAGATAGTAAGCGTGTAAACCGAAGTAAAATATAACTTGGCAGGTCCGATATGTGGAGAAAATTTCTACAAATTTTTCCTCTCCCAATACAACTCATGTATTGGCAATTTGTGGCCCACAGTGACTTAGTTGATTTAATTTTTGTATGATTTAAAATTTTCTTATTACACAACTCAGATTGCGCGTGATATATGGGTTCCGTTTTTTCTATAGTGGAAATAAATATACAATATTAAACCATAGATAACAGTTGTGTGTTAAAAAATATGCAATATCTTGAAGGTTGTTATTACCGAAATTAATATTGTGTGTGAAACTCTAATTATTTACGCATAAATATACCTTATACATTTGGATTTAATTTTTATTGACCTTTTTTGTAAAATAATTTCTATAGTTAGGCCTGTCTGTGATAAATCGCATAAATGTGCGTTCGACCGAAAATAGTGGTGTCCCATGTGGCCCCTTGTTTCGAAAAGGTTGGTGACCCCTGGTTTAACCGGTTTTAAGCAAACTGTTTTACCTAATTTTATGTTGTTGAACTGCTAATATCCTTGAGTTTGCAATGCCTATTAAGAAGTGATTTTCTAAATATATTGAGCTCAAACAGTACCCATATCTTTGTTTAAGCAGTGATACCTCGTCCGAAAAAATCCGAGATAGAGTTTTGAGCAATATCAACTAATAATCGGTTTTGTCCAAATGCCCTACATATTAAAGTATAATGAGGGAGGATCTTACACCTAAATGTATGTCAGCTTTTTGTAAAAAAAAAACAACTTTTTTTGGCAACATTCAACGGTTATCCGCCATCTGAAAACAAATTTATCTACATACTCAAATATTATTTTATTTTTAAAAATAACTAATAAACTTTTAATTTTATTTTATTATTCTAAAATTCTAAACGAAAGAGGCAATAATAATGGCATTATTCAATACCTGGCAAAAGATGAAGGAAGAGGACACGAGGGAGCTCAGCTTAAAGACTTCTAGTTTTCTTTCTTTAAGACTTTGTATGTTTAATAAAATAGAGATTTTTTAAATCTTAATTATTGGACAATCTGCTTACTTAAATGACTCCTCTATCCAGGGACAATTCCGTTCATTAAAATTAAGAACTGGACTATTTTTAGGAGATTCTACATATAACTTTTAAAATGGGTTTTCCTCTTCTGAAAATTATTGACGTCCAAAACTGAAAGTAGCTTTTGCCGTTTTTTTTTTTTTTCAATATTTACATCATTTTCATCACTTTTGTTTTTATACATAAATCACCAGTAATTATTTAGTTAAATTTCTGTCTCGAAATTAGTTTAAAATAGTAGGTTTTTCAACTGTTTGCCAATATCTATTAAATTAGCACAGGGAAAAACTTTGAATTAATTTGAAATTCTTTATTATTCATGTATTTGGGTTTTTAAATATTTAAAGATAGTGTCTAGAAAAGGTAAGAAAAGTTACATAACTGAGAGAGAGA
>NW_027108721.1:902795-913622 GCF_000696795.3 Halyomorpha halys | reverse complement strand
TTATATTATAGTGCGAAACAATCTATTTTGATTACAATTATAAATGTATTACGATTTAAAAGCTTTTGCTCAAAACATGTTGTGTTCTTGTCATCTAATGTATTAGGTCATTAGATTAAATATTAATTGTAATATAGGTATATATATTACAACTTATATCAACTTTTAAATGGTTGAAAACATAGTACACAATTGTTAACGCTAATTTTATGTTTTCTTGTTATTTAGAAACCTTATTTACGTACTGTTGCGGTTTTTGTCCTAGATTCGAAATGATGATAGAGGCATTTTTATTTCCAAAAAACGGGCTTATTTCAATTTTTATATTTATTCTATCATAGATATTGCTGATTTAAAATCCCTGTTGCTTTTGTATGAAAAAAAGATTTATTTTCCATTCATTCTCTGAACTAACGTGTATCATGTTTGATAGCCGTGCTATCTTATAAATATGTAATCTTTGGAATGCGCAATTTGAATGGTAGGTGTTTAGCATGTCCACGGCTGTGGACCTTGAAAACTGGCCAAGAATTTTTCCCCTAATCTTTCCTTACGTTCCATAGTTGATCTATTGGCGGTTATAATATATGTTTATTTGAAACTGTGAATGCCCTTCCTTCATACTAGCTACTGGTATTTTACGATTACGTTTTAAAGACTTTCCTTGCCATTTTGACTTTCCTTTTAAGAGTTAGTGCAATATAGTGTATTCAAATTTTATTACAATCTCTAAATCTTTTTATTCTTTTATGAAGAGTGATTTACTTAATACATCAATCCTTGTATAACTATCCTTCCTTTTTTTGTTGTATCTCTTTTTTATTATTTTACCCATTACATTTCATTTATTAAACCCATAACTCTGTTTGTAAATCAACTTTTTGAATCAATCGTATGGTCTTTACCATATATTTAGGTTAGTCAGCTTAACTTCTGCACTGGGTGGAAAGCGGAATTGCTAGCTTGAATGGATTTGTTGCATTTTCCTATAACTGAATTATTTTGGGGACTATCGGGTAGAACCTGGACCTGACAAGCTGAAAGTGAGCATTTTATCCGAAGGGCAAACCGGTACAGTAATATCTGACCGTGATGTGGGGGAGGGTTTAAGTGAAGAGTAATAAATGCCAAAAGTTGCCAGTGCTTTTTTCATCTTGTTATTTAGTTATCCAGGAGTCAATTGAAAAGAACTAGATTTTTGAATGTCCATCAATCTCAGTTTTTACCAAGAACAAGCAAAAATTAAGTTTTGAATACTCCCCTCATAAAAGGTTGAATAGTCTTTTTTTTAACAGTTTATTATACAAGAAATCGTGTGGTTGTAGTCAATTCGTCATCTGTTTCATTGAATATTAATGAATTTTGAAAATAAATATTGACTAAGACAGAACAATATCAAAGCCAAATGGAGACTAAAAGTCACCGCAAACTAACTATACTGTTCTTTACATCGTTAGTTTTTGCTACTTAAAATCAAAAAGTCTCGAGGAAACAGAACCTACAATTTCATTTAAAAAATACATAAAAAAGGAACGAAGTAAACTAACAGAATATAAACAAATGAATAGAATGATTATTAATAACATGTACTGTAATTAATAATAAAATGTAGTAGTGGAGTCATTATTAGTGAAATAATAATTAATGCAATAACTCGTTTGTTAAAATTAATAGAAGAGTTGTTTTTTCAATTTTTTTTTATTGTTTTTTTAAATTTTATTTATTTTATTTTATTTATTTTTTATTTTTATTTTTTATTTTAGTATGTATGAGATCATTCATCACTATTACCTATTGCTCACAACTGTGTGGCAGATTGTAATATCTATCAATAAATAAATCTATCAATCTATATTGATAAAAAAAAAATTAATAGAGGGAAAGAATATCACGGAATATTACCGAAATATCACGGTTTCATTTACTTCGGATAAGCGAGAGTCTACAGTAGTACGTAACTATTCGCCCAACGTTTCTGGGTCCATCAAAATAAAATACACAAACAATATTTGAAACTGTAATAATATGACATAAAATATAAAGTAAATTATGTTAGGACAATATAAATTAAAAAAATGAAAATCTGTACAGCTACAACCCATGAAGGATCAAGGGTTCAGTACTTTGTAAAGAAGTACTGTTATTAGATTATTGGGGACTTGGCAAGATGATAGTGTTTCTACAACTTTAATGGAAATAAATAAAAAATATTCTACTTAATGATTTTAAGATTATTAAATAAACAGTTTATATTTAATGTTGGTCATTTGTTGCTGAGAAAGTTGAGGCTCACATTAGCAACCTTTAATTATGAGCTGAGCAGATTGACTTTTAGGTGATAGGACAATATAAAGTAAGAAAAATATAAATAATGAGAGTAGTTAGTTCATTGATAAGACCCATTTCTATAAACTCCAAGAACCCGAGTTTGAATTCGGCTGTCAGATAATTACATTCTGTTGCACTGTAGTCGTGAGTCACAAGGCTGGGGGGGTTTGGTCACCCAGCCTCATAAAGTGAATACCTTTATTGCGTAAAAAGTTGGCGGTCAAGAGCAATTCTGACCACCTCCTTGCACAACCATTGGTCTAGTAACAGTACTTACGACGTACTGCAACACTGACTCGTTATGGGTTATAGCTGTATTAATATCGATCTACGAGTATTAAATTTTCTTCGTCTGAGTGGCTCCTGTTCTTGTTTGGTGGTAAATTTAAAATCGCTTGTAGGTATATAATCCAAGAAGTCAGGGGGGTCATATAAGGTACACGAAGTAGAAGTAGTTTGCATAATGCAATATGATTTTTAGGATTATGATATAATTATATTTCTTGTTTTCACATTTATATCATCCTATTTATTTGATATATTTTCAAATTATTCTTTCTACGCTTATGTTTTCCATTAAATCTAAAGCGGTACACCCCCACCATATAACCTTCTCCCACCAATATCGTATTTGTTCCCGTTTCCATATCATTCCCATTCTTCTTTTAATTTCACGAAACGTGTTATTGCTTTTATTAGTCATTTTTTTTTTATTAATAATTACTCCAGTGGTAGATTTTCAATTCTATTATCCTCCACTGTACATGTCATTAATAATCATTCTATTAATTTTAGTTTACTCCATTCCAGTTTAATATAATTTTCTATATCCTACTTATCAAAGTCTTATCATACTTTACAATGTTGGCATCTTGTTTCATTTAGCCCTAAAGGGATGAAACGTTGGTTGCTTATATAGTTCTTTTTCTGCTATTTTGAGTACTTTACTCAGGCCACTCAGACCATCTTCCTATAAAATAACTTATAATCTACTAAATTGACAATCTCCTGACTATAGACTATCAATACTTATTTATGATCATTAGTTGAGCTCATTTAATTTATTATTCTTTAGTAGATATTCTTTAATATGTATCTGGAATTAATGTTTTATATCATCATCATTCGCAACATTTTAATTAGAAAATTATTTACTTAGTAATTGCGCTATCCTATGCTATAGTGGCTATAAACTCTTCCAGGAGATCTTTGTACCACATCGTTAAATTTACAGGCCGTTTACTTTCTATAAAATGGTACTATATGGAATATTGCTTATTTATGTGAAGGAGAAAGGGTGATAAATAAGATAACACTCAACATTTATGAGCTAGAGTTTCATGCGATGCATTATTTACAGGTCCATAACAAACTGTTAAAATTGAGATCAATCGATCTCTTGGCTTTCTTCCCGAGGGTTTTTGTTGGGTATTTTAAGTGAAGTGTTGTTTCTTGTCAATAGTTTACGATTATGTTTATTGCCTTTCCGAGACTCTTCTTTTTACCATATTTCTTATTATTTGTAGTGCCATCATTGATCAACATTTTTAATGGAGAATAACTCCTTTACCGCTCCTTTTGTCTTAGAAAATAGGAAAATAGTAATAAGTTGTAGTATAAGGACTTAGAATAGAATAATAAAACTTCAATGATGAATTCCTTTACTAAGAAAAAAAATTGTATGGTATGTTGATTAGAAGTTTAATTCAATACAATTAGTTTAGTGTAGTACAATTACATTCAATAAGTTATTAAATAGTAAACCATTTTTTTTTACATATTTATTGGCATTTACTACTGTATTTACATTAAAAAACATCTGGCAAATATGATGTTAGATCATAATGACATGGCATCCATGTAGAGATACTACGCATTGGTAGCACTCTAATAACATCTCTACAATAGGCTCGTGGCCTTATTTTTTTTAAGGGGCCTCGGAGGATTTTCTGGAATGGAAAAGGAAGGCAGGAAACTAGTAGGTTTGGGTAGTTATGGAGTTAATATGAAGGATTGATATCTGGTTCGGGTTAGATCGGTTACACATAGGACATGACATTAAGGCTTTTATGGATGATTTTATTTGTGACAAAGTAAGGAGTATCGAGGATTTTACGAGGAATTTCGGATTGTAAGGATGGGATACAAATATATTGAAAAATGGATGATATGTATTAAATAAAACAACAAACTCTCATATGGTTCCAGAAAGTTGATACTTGTATCATCCCAAGCAATGATTTTCGCATGTGATATATTTCTAATAGCTAATTCTCAAGGGAACTTCCTTTAGATGTTGTGGAAATGAGAAAATATACCTTTTTCCGATTATTCTATTTCGTAAATGATGAAGAACAGGAACAAATATCCTGTCAAATTAAATCGGTCTTTTCCTAATAAAATGTATTTATTAATTTTTTTAATTATAGTTTTCAAAATATACATTATCAAAAATTGACTATTCTGGAAAATTTATTTCCATCTAAAGTGTTTTGTCACAGTTTTGTTTTTAACTTCTCAGCCTTTAGTTATACCGAAAAATCGACCGGGCCGTTTCATTTTCTTAAAAAATAAATAATTTTTACTGGATCAACTTTTTGATATCATCTACAGAATTTTGTGATCTTTCTAACGAATCAGTGGTTTGGTTAATATCTTTATTTATCATTCCCTCTACGAGCTTATATATGTTAGATATATGTTAAAATATATAATAATCCTACCTCCACCAAAAAATAGCCATTCTATGTTCTTGTCTTTTGGACATTCAGTGTCTTAACTACTGCTGTTAATGGGAAAATTTTTATAAATCTTCAGATATTTCTAGGTAAATTGAAAAAATGTCTTTTTTCGTGTTATGGAAAAACTTGATTTTGGTATATCATTTGTCAAAGTGCTTCAAGAAAGATCTTTTGAATAAAAATGTATGTAATGAAATAGTATATTCATTTATGTGGAAAGAAAATGTACTATCTATTAATTCAAAATTGTTTTTTATAATTAATTATCTATTTTCCTAATATTTTTGAGATGTAAAAGCATTCATTTCCTGGTCGGATATTACTTACCCCTATTTAAACATATCAATTATCTATATAATAAGAATCTAAATTCTTTATATCTGATATAAAGCGCCTTTAAATCAACTGATGCTTAGTAGCGCGTTGACGTGGGCGATGAAACAATGACAATATACATTCATAACCTCCTTCATCAACGGTTATTGGAGATTCGATTCGGATGCAAACTGGTTAAGAAAATTACCAATGCTGATGATCGGAAACAATCATTGTGGACCGGAATGGCCATTTGCCCTCAAAGGTTAATAGTCCGTAAATGGTGCAAATGAGTTAAGTAATTTGCACAATAATTGGGCTCATTTATTGTTGTTACAAAAATGAATAATTCATTTTTATATCTTGTCATTAAATTAAATTTATCATTAAATAAAGTCATTAAATACATTTAAAATGTTTTTATCTGTGCTTCAGTTAAAATAAAGCTACCTTCTTCCGATTTACTTTGTTAATGGATTATAGTTACATAATTCTTTAAATATAAGTAACATTTACATTAAATAATATTAATTCGAAAATTATGAATAATTGTTTTCATCCCAATGCTTCAGGCTTAAATTAAAAAGTGCGAAATTATCTGGTATGTACTATACACATGAATTTATTTTTCACCGGGAGAAAAGACCAGCAGAATCATTGTCGTGGATAGTATTGGTTTGATTAGGATGGTTATATTATTTTATTTAAGCTTTTGGGGCTCTGCTTTACCTTCTACATTAGGGGGGAAATCTTGGCTCAGAGTTCCCAACGCTGAAAGTAAATATTGTATATAATTGCGGGTGTGTCAGATGTATTTTTTTTTAACTGTGTGTATGGATGCATGGAAACATAGAACTGCCCTGGATTATGTCAGCTTGTATTGTCATTTTCCAATGAAAATTAAAATATATAAGTTTTTGGGCAATTTAATTATATTTCAAACATATTGAATGTCTCGGAGGTTGGATGGTTTTCGAATTATTTGGACGGGAGAGAAATTTATTTATTCGATTTTATGGATCTTAAAAATTAAAACATTATATTTTGTTTTTTATTTCTATTTTGGTTTATTACTAAGGTTCATTAATTAAAATAATTAACTTCTCAGCTTGGAGGAAGCAGTATAATTGGTAAACATGTTGCTTGGAAAAGTGAAGCTGAAAAAGAAGGCCTTATGATGAACTCCAGGGGCGTGGCAGAGGAACTAATCCTTAGCTGCCTTCTATTACAGTTTACAACGTTTGTTTCGCTCTCCATTTGTAGGAATTGAACGCCTGGCCATAAGCGAGTGGGTTTCCAACAGGTTTCTGCTTGAAATGTTTTTCAAAAAAACATGGTCACAATGTTCAATATCTCTAATTTTTCCTGATTCTGGATTTTTAGTCTGAATTTAGACGATTATTTTATTTATATTTTTATTAATTTTTTTAAATTTTTGTATATAAAAGTAAAATAATAACCTTTCAAATGAAACTATATCATTTTAAATTTTACACTTTTTAATTTATGAGCTAAATAAAATTACTTTTCATCCGAAAATGTTTCCTGATTTTTCACAAATGAAATATTAAAGAGCCTTGAAGAAACTTCAGACAAGTTTCTTCAGAATCATTAGAGCCCTGTTGGTGCTAGAGTCTTTGGAAAAGACGTTTTTTAGAAATTGCACACTAGTTTGGAATAATGATACCTGGAGCGAAATTAAAAAACAAAAAAAAAAGTAATAAAAAGAGATGATTTGGGTCAGAAAAGAAATCGAACAAAGGGTGAAGAAGCGGTTTTTTTTTTACTATTAATCAATTAATTCGAAATTTTGATTGGATTACAATATGCCCTTTACCTTGATGAGTATGGAAATAAAATGATAAATATTCTTAGTATTATTTGTTAACATTTAAAGATGAAATTAATTTGTTAAAATACTACTAAAATGTTTATAATTTTTATTATACTTTTTAGGACAGGAGCCTTTTAGACGATTTTTTTTTTTTTTTTTTTTAATAAAATATTCAGTGATAATTTATAATAAAAATAAAACTGAATCGAAATTCCTGATCTGGTTTGAAGGTAAATTACCGGTTCAAAAAAATAATTATTATGTAGGGGACCAACCAGGTTATGTTTGATTTATTTAAACCACTTGTTTTGTTTTCTTTACTGGTTCCGGAATATTAATCAGGGACCAGTAAGCTGGCATATTAATTATTATTAGAAACTATCAATAGCCAAGCACCCAAGTACTCACATCTAAATCCAAATAATAATCAAGTCAAAAACTTAAAATAACGGCCTAAGTTCTTTTCCAAAGAAGCCATTGTTTGTTGGTTTAAGAATAAAATGTTTTGTGTTGTTACAGCATCTCTAAGAATTATTTTGGAATTTTGGGTGTTCTGCTTGAGTGATAAATCTCGGGTGCTATGTTGTCCATCAATAGTAGTTTTAAAAAGAAAAAAAATGCATTTTGTAGATAATTAATTTATCCATTAACCAGGTACTAAAATGTTCTCAAAATTGTATAAATTATTACTCTACATTTTCTTAAACCAGATGTGCTTGGTATTGTATTAAAAAATTCACATGATAATTTTTTTAAATTTAAGTATTGCTGGATTGGTTATTCGCATCATGTAGACTGTTTTGATAAACTCACCCAGCTAGGAGCATTTGTGACATGTACTTTACCGTCCTTAATAATTATGTAAGATCTAACTTATTAGTGATATCGTGACGACTGTTATTATCTAATAGCTCCTACCAAGCTATCCCCGCTAAAAGGACTGGTTCTGATATCAGTGATTCCACCGTGTTGGGTTTGGCCCTGGGCCAGCCTAAGGCACTTTCCTAACTCAACCCTTATCCCCGATTCCTAGCTTTTAATTTATCTGCCCTTGTAAGATTTATTAACTTCCTCGTCTTGGTCCAACCCCCGATTTTCCCTAAATTGTCTCTTACCTGAAAATGTAATTCTTGGTTACAGTAATAACGATAAAAATACTTAGTGAACCTTAGGTCCGATCCCGATTTCTCTAGCATCCTTTGGCTACATAATTTCCTGCACTTAACCCCATCATAACCCAAAGTGATGAACCACATCATAAAAACTATAATAAAATATAAAATAATTATTTGTCGATCGCTAAAGCTTTTTAATCTTCTCGTTGTAGCTCATCGACAATTAGTTTGAGTTTATATTATCTGTCTCTAAACTTTGCGGTCTGTAGTCTTTGTTCTGGCTTGTTCCCAGATCAACTCTCATCGGACCCGAACCGATTCCGACTAAGTTATTCTTACCCTCTACTCTTAAGATCTGTCCATAGGTTTAATAAACATGTCAGGCCATTGCCTCTGAAGTTCATAGCTCAGTTTTCATCGACACTTTGTTTGGTTACTTATCCATCCGGTTTAAATTCATAGTTTTATTTAGTTACAGCTCTCCAACGTTTACTTTCCGGTTGACTTTAAGCACATGATGATGCGGCTTTGTCAAGGTTGTTTCTTAATTATCATTGTAACATTTTATTGTTTCGGAAGTTCCCAAGAGATTTTTTTAAATCTTCTTCGAGTTCGTCAACTCTTTCCGAATTGTTATCTCAGCCCGTTTCAGTGATAGTTACTTCTCAACGAGTTAATTTGTTTAGTTATTGGAGGACTGAATGATTTATGTTTTATATTAGCATACCGTTTGTGAGATTTATTTTGTTCACTCAATCAATTTATTCACTTTTGAAAATTTCTAGTTAAATATTATGGGAGTATCTCATGTAAATAATTTTAATTTTGTATTAATATAATATAACATAAATAGAAAACTCCTAAAATATAGATAAATCATTTGAAACCTCTCGGGTGTGAATAGGTCGTCCATAACTGTCATGTTAAAGAACAGAACAAAGTCGAGTTAGCAATGACAAGAAGCGTCCACACGTACCGTTTTATCTCTGGATTCATGAGTTAATCCAAAGTTAATGATTGTCCTATAACTTCCACACTTCAGTGCTAACTTCTCGTTCCATTTAGAAAATACGTTGTTTTTCTGTCCATTTCTTAACTGCCTGTAGCGTTTTCCTCCTGAAATTAGAACGTCATGCAAATTGTTGCGTGTGGTTTTTATGTTCCATTACTTATTTTGACTACTCGCATCTTTTCATCGATTGAATGTTTTATTCTAGACGTTGGATATAATAAATAATTGAGGGATAGAATTACAAAAGCATTTATATTTTTTTAATTTAATTTTTTTTTTATTACCAGGTCGGTCTGGTTGGCCTACATGGTTATTATAACAATTAGATTCGCTTTTGACAGTAGAAAAGACACTCCTAACGATTTCTAACGTTATTAACATTATTGAATAATTTTAATTAATAAAAAAAATTTGGTAAACAAAAAATAGTCAAAACATTATATTTCTGAAATAAATAATAATTAAATATGTATTCAACAAAAAAAAAATTTTTTTTAAAAAAACTTATTTTTAATAAATACTTAATAAAATTTATAACTGATTTATATCCTATAAAAATATGGCTCAATTTTAGTTCACGATAAAATTGACTATTCCTTATAAAAAAAGGTCATCACCTTTGATTCTTAACAAAAACTATTGCCTATTTTTATTGTAAATTCTTTAATGTCGTGATAACTTAGTACCAAAATTGTTAATAAAAAAATTGTCAGTTTTCATTTATGAATGATGAGACCTATGCTACGTTTTAAACATTAAATGTGGATTCATATATAACTGTACTGCTCGGAAGCCTAAAGTGGAGAAAGAGTTAATCATATTTGCTGTTGGATATTATTTATTCTCATTTACAAATTGATATTCTCTTCTATTGTAATCAAATTACTTAGTTTGTTACACTTCCCACAATTTTCAATTGTTCTGTCCAAGAAGAAGCAGGTCATGGTCTAAGTGCTGTGCCTTAGACCAACCCCGTCACGCAGATCGCTGGCAGGTGTGGTCGAAACCCCATTCCAGTTGGATGTAGCCTGATCAGTCTTAGGACCTGCAAATTGTATCGTATGATTACCTTGCGGTTTGTATGCGAATAACTAATTAGTTCGCAGGGATACAGTCATTGATGCATTCAGTCAATTGTTGGATAAAAATGATTTATTTTAAATATTCTATTACTATATTCATTGGATTCTCCATTATTCGACTTTTCAAAAATTTCATGATATATATATTCTTTTTAATCACATTTTAAAAATGTTTTTATTTCAATTATTTTGAGATGAATGAATTATAGTGTTTTCTGTATTATAGTTTGTTAGTGTCTTATTTTTTTTAAGCACATATCCTAGATTAGAGGGTATTGTAATTATTTTTATTATTTTGAGATGAATAAATATATTGAGGTATTCAGAGAAAATAATATTTTGCTTTGTTATATACAACTATTTTAATTTTAGTTTGTTATAAAATGGTTTTTTTTTTTTT
>NW_027108721.1:887744-897851 GCF_000696795.3 Halyomorpha halys | reverse complement strand
ATATAATGTATGTTAAGAATTTATATAATTATTCGAATATTAATATTTAATAGGTTAAGCGTATTGCTATCGTTTATTACAATATTTATTTTTCGTACATTAGTATAATAAATCTGCTGTATTTATTTAATCGTTAAGGTATCTGATTTATCACACTAAATTAAAATATTTCATTAAATCGTTACCACAACATTTTTTGTTTTTTACTCAACTCCAAGCATATTCCTAACGTAACTCAGATTTTTAAGGTTTCATAAGAAGCAGTGTCCAAATCCTGTGATTTAATCCTTATCTATCTCCACTCACTCCTTTAATCTTCCTTGAAGGTTAAAATAAAAGAAAATACTGCGGGTTTGCAAATTTTGCAGTCCCTGGAAAACATGACAACCTGGGAGTTCTTATTTTTGTTTTCCTGTCCATTTAGGTTAAAATTAAATTTGCCCATAATTAGTAATTGCGATTATTTTAGTTATACTACTAATTGTAATTTCGGACCATTATTACAATAACAGTGGTTCATCAAGTTGTTTAAATTACTAATAGAAATTTTAAATTCATTTGTGCAGTTTCAAGTTAAAGTAAACGTAATTGCAATTATAGTGCCTTGCTTTTCCCTTTATACATGATGTGTACCAACTTGGACAGAAATAAATATTTTATAGAAGCGTACGTTATCCTGTTAGTTCTATTGATATCTTTATTTTTCACTTCGATAAAATCACTTATAATTAATGCGTACTTTCTTGATACAGGAAGATTGTTTTATTTACTAATAACACAATTTTTTTAATAATCATATTTTGGCTTATTATTATATTACATGTTTATTAAATAAATTATATTTTATTTTTTAAACTTAATTTCTAACGAGGTTTTTTATGTGTTTCAGGTATGAGGATCAACTTCTTTTGTTTTCTAGGCTTGATGTGAAAATAAATCAGGTTATGTTTATAATTTATATAATACACTTCTGTTTTTAATAATAATATCATACATCTATATAGTTATAATTACAAAATCATTATTTTACAGCATTATGAATATCCATCATTACAATCAAGCAATATTTAATTTGATATAAATAAAATTGTAGTTAATTTATGAATTTTCAAAAATATTGTGTCATTATAGTAGAAAAGTTAAACAAAAACTGCCATATGCTTATTGGAATATGGTTTATTATTTTAAGAGTGCAGTGTTTAATAAAGGATTTGTCGTAGTTGTTAATTTCTTTTACTGTTTTGAACTCCATACGTTTGAAATATAACAGGGGCGTACATTAAATTTTTGTTTCCGTTATTCCGTGTAACCACGTATTGAAAAACAACCTACTTGAAATCCTTGGAAACGTACTATCTGAAACTTGAAATAAAATGTTTCTAGACATACGTCCTTGTGAAATTAAGTATGTTGTCTTTTAATGTGTAGTTACACGGGAATAACGGGAAAAATTTAGTTTCGTTCGTGTGTCTCTAAGCCCTGGAGAAATGTAATGAGATATAATAACTGACACAATTAATTTATTTTGAGGGCTTACTTCGGAAAAAAAGAGAACATTTAAAAGTTTGTTTTTTGTTTTATCTACTTTCATATATCTGAATGTGAAATACTTGGCCTGATTTAAATCAAGGAATTAGGTTTGAACTTACGAAAATGTGATTAATTATATTCGTTCGGGGCTCTGAAAAATATACGGCTTCGAATTTGAAACTCGATTATTTTTAGCAACCAATTTTACCTGATGTACACGTACAAACCTGTGGTCCACTTACTGGAAGCCTTCCTGTATATTTATCTCTTATTTTCCTGATGCTAATGTCCAATTATTTAATGACTGAACTATTTAATATATTAACGGTCACCAGACGTGTTAAAGAAGCGAAAACCCCTGGGTGGAATAAATTTGTTACCCATCCTTTAAACCCTATTCGAAGTACATAAGAGCATTATACCTAATTACTTACATATTTTAACACATTTAAGTGTAGTGTTACTACCATTATCACTTAAGTAAGGAGATACTTTCGTACATTATCAGTATACGATGTTTACTCATTTCAGAACTTGCCTATTTCTATGCTAATGGTGATAGCGCCTGTCATGGTGATGTAGGCAGAACGGGATAAGTACGTGCATGTTTCCTGTTCCAGTTATGTCATAAGTCCTATTATGTCGACATAGATGGAAGTAAATGTTTGCTTGTTTATCTTGATAGTGCTTGTATACTTTATTTTCTCTCGAAAATAAACAGACTGCTGAAATATTCGTGAAATTCGTTGTTTTTTTTTAAAAAGATTTACAACTGCTTTAAGCAAGTGTACTTTAGAAAGTCTCGAGGTCATCTTTTTCTCACCAGCTGTAATAGGAATGTAGTGAGTTTTTAGTTCATAATTGAAGAATTGGTGTAAGAAGTATAGTAAGGAATATTGAGGATTTTATGAATAATTTGGATTTAAGGTTACAAATGGAATTTGTTGGTTAAGTTACCGAACTTGACGCTGTTGAAATAGGCTGTACACGAACATTTTTTTGTAGTTAATTGGAAGAGTGGAACGTTAGTCTACTTTATGTTAAAGTATACCAAAACAACGAGCAGTTCAATATTGTTGCTTTGAAAAACGTCTCATTTATAGATTTGTTCTATGTGTATTTGCAAGATCTACTCTCTCGTGAACTCGGCTGTGAGATATAACGACGTAGTTTCCCTACTAGAAATGGGCAAAAAGTACTCTGTGTTAGGATTACAGAGTGTTTTACTCAAATACTTGGGCTGTTCGAATAATGACCACATCAATCAGTACTTCGCTTGATAACTGACGAGTACAGGAAGTACTCAGCTCTCACCTTTTGAATACTTTCTGTTTTCTCCATTTACTCAGAACTATTGTACTTTGAGTATTTAAAAGTGAACGAATACTTTGTTCTATACGAGTACAAGATTAGAATTTATTACCTATATTGGATATAAAATACTGGTTGCGTGCTTCAGTTATGACTACTCTTGCACTAGGTCTAGTGTGATCCGTAGTTAGAGTTCATGTAATGTCTGTGGAACAACAGCCACGTTAGTTACTACGCTTGTATGTCCTGGTAGCGAACTGTTTGACGGTATTAGTCATACGGCAGCCCATATTCCAAACTAAAAGAAAAAAACAAGTTAGTGTATAGCATTATCCCGTTATCCCTTAGTTTACTTGTAAATTCAATTTTTTTTATTTTTAATAATTTATTTGTTGTTATTTACAACTGTCTAAAAATGTATACAATATATAGCAACCAGTAAATTTGCTATAAGTTGTAAAATGACATGATACAAACATGTGGAGAATCTACCCATTGATAGAACTCCAATAACAATTCTAAAGGAGAAGATCTTTGGGCTATCTTCTTTTCAGACGCCTATGAGGATTATCAGGTAAGGAAGGAAAACCCAGGTTAGAAAGCAGTGGGTTTGGGTGGTTGGGAAGTTTATCATGGAAAGATTGGTATCTGGTTCTGGCCAAATGGGAGCATATGGAACATTGAGGGTCTGATGGATGATTTGATTTGTGACAAAGTTAGGAGCATTAAGGATTTTGGCCTGTAAGGATAGATACGAGAGGAATTCGATGGTATATTGGAGCTCAACCCCGTATGTCCAGATAGGCCTTATTAGAAACATGTTGATCAGTCTTTTGTAATGGATTGGAAGTTTAGACCGTTTGGATAGTAAATTTTGTAGTAGTCGGAATCGACGAGCAGTTTCCTGTCTTTTCAGTTTTGTATAAGGATACCATGTCATTTGTTCAGAAATAGTTCTGAGTAACGGATCTGTTCGACAGGAATAAGTGGGCTCTTATGAAAGGATACTATGGGGCAGAAATGCATGGGCTTACGAGGAAGGGTAAATGTGATTTGGTGGGATTTAATGGAATTTATTTTAATCCTCCAGTTTTAGCACCATTCTTCGAAAAATTCGAATCTAAAGTGAATTCTTTAAAAAAAAAAATATTCTCTCATTAATACTGTCTTCCTTTTTGATTTCAATAATGTTTAAATTTCCCTGTTCCTGTTCCCTAAACGGGTTATGGCAATAATAGATCATTGTGGTTTGCCGCTCGAAATGCCATAGTACTCTAACCTTTGGTATTGGATGTTCCCTGAAACATATAGGCTCCAATATGTATACACAAAGAGCATAAATGTCACTGATATCGTTCGTCTATATAACCGGAGAAGGTCCCTCATAGAATACACGGCTGGAACTGGAATTTTGTCTAAGGGAGGGAGGGGGAGAAGAGAGTAAGCTTAATTTTTCCTCCGCTTCTTTCGTTCCTTCCCTCTCCTAATCAAAGTCGACAGTATTTAGAAATTATATTTTGAATAAAATATCAGTATCTTATAACATGAACTATTTTTTTTATACCAAATTTAGAACAAAATAAATCGGTTAATACTTATTACTAAACCTGAAAATAAATTTTCGTTTGTACTTTACTACTCTCTAAATTCCTCCCACAGCTGCAGCCTCAGTCAAATAGATATGCCTGGGAGATATATTTTTCTTTATATATTTATTACTTTTTTAAAAATAAATTTGATCTTTTTTTTAAAAAATTGATCTTTTGTTTTTTAAATTAAATTGTCTTCTTGATAAACATGGTACTACTCCTTAAAAATAATGAAATTTAAAAACAACACTTTTTTAAATGTTAGCTTATATTTATGTAAGGTGCCATAGGAATGTTTGTCTGAAAAAGTGTCCTTGTCGCATGTACGTGAGATTATTGATTGTATAGCAGTTTTAAATTTAAATTGTATTATTATACTGAAATATGTAGAAAGTATGGAAAAATATTATGATTCAAATTTAAAAAAGAAATCTTTATGTTAATCATTGAGGAAAGAGTATATGTATATGTATATATGATAAAGTGATATAGTTTAATTTATTAGACTAATCTGAAAAAACCTCCATGTTAGATACATGGTTTAATTTAAGTATACAAACATTTTTAATAACAGTCAAAAAGTTTGTTATTTTGTTTTATTTCAGCAAAATAATTTTTTCCTAAACACTTTATTATTTCATTACTTTTTATCGCCTTTTAATCTGGGTTCCACATTTCTCCATATTACTTCAAATGTAGTTTGATTGAAATATGAACAAGTTATAGAGATTAATAGTAAGGAAATTTTATTTTAATAATTTATTTATTGTTATTTACAACTGTATACATATATATACATCAAGTAAATTAGCTGTAGGTGACATAGTGACATGATACAAACATGTGGAGAATCTACTCACTGATAGAACTCCAATCAAAGGAAATTTAAAATTTGATTTCAAATTAGTCAAAGAAAACTAATTAATTTATATATTTTTATCATTGACATAAATTTTTAGAAATAAATCTTTTTTAAAATTTTAAATTATATCCGTACCCGCCGTAAATGAGACGTGACGGCCGTGCGGGTTGGGGCACAGGTCCCCAGTACGCTCGGTTCGGAACGTTGTGGGTTCGATTCCCACCTGGGACAGTTAAACATTCATTTTTCGTCGGTCTCGAAAAATTAATCGACACTCCCACCTTGGTTAGTATGCTAGATTGCCGCTAGGGGTTGGCATAAACTTGACTCGTTTCCCCTAACAAATACCACTACCAGTACCCGGCGTGAAGGTTCTGATGAAAAAACTTTAGTAAAAAAAAAATTATTTGGGATTTGTCGAAGATTTGTGTTTTGGTAATAGTTTTTAATATTCTGACTGGGTTTTATTTGAAAATAGTGAATAGAAAAGAATGACAGCAATGTTGTTAGCGTGCGGATTATACTCGTATATTCCGTAAAACTTAATACGTAATAAATAAAAAACTATAACTCCTCATAGTTATAGAATACAACTGTGAGACGTTTTTATTTTTTTATAGTTTTATATTAGAAATTTTGGGGTTAATGTGGTTTAAAAGGTTTTAACCGTAATCTTTTTTAATTAGTATTCAAGTTTATACACCCTGTAATTCGTTTCTTGATAAAATACAAAATATTGGTATTCTCACGTTGATCATACTGGGACAGCATAAACTAATTAATTTCGAGGCAGGAGCTAAAATATGAAATCTTATAAGAAATTGATTTAAGGGATGTTCATGAAGCCGAGGTTGAAGCGAAGAAATTGTGTTGGATAATATGGCGAAAGCTTGCAAAGGTGGAGAAAAGCCTTATTTATGAAAAGAACGTGTAGTTCATAAAATAAAAAAAAATAATAAGGTTAAGAAGTTATTTATTTACTACTCGTTATTAAAAATTTTTTTTTATTTTTTGTTCTTGACTTCAGATGTCGCTTGGTTTCTTTCATACTGAGCCTATGACAATAATCAATGACAATGTTATTATTATTACTTTTGTTTTATTATAACTACACCTATTACTTTTATGAAGTGGAAAGTTTGGATAGCATTAATCGTTTAGGTATTATTAAGCCGGAGACCTTGGATAATCTCTGTCAGGGATTCGAACCTTCACTGCCGATGTTTGACCCTGTTTTCTTATCCACGCCTCCTAGTTCCTGACCTCTGTTTCTTACACCGATTGTCAAGGCCGTTGAAGTACCCAATGTTGGGCTTTATGTTGTCCGATTGGTGCAACGGGGAAAGGTCACCGATGAGGAAGATTCTGGAGTCACGTAGTGGCCTTCGAAATAATCACCCGTGAGTCTTTCTAATTCTTTTTAGAACAGTTTTGTCGATGGCCCAGGGAATTCGATAAAAACGATTCTCATTGTTTTTCGTGCTCTATTGTATTTTATCGTCAATATTTTAGTTTTGATAAGTTTACTGATCTGTTATCTGTCGTATTTTCTTTTGTATTTTAATATTTTACTCTACAATTATTTTATTGGAAGAAGATAATTGAAATAAATTGTAGGAAGATAGGCCGGGTAGTGGTCAAGTACAAAATAATAAAAAAAACTAAAGGCAACCAACATTTCACCGCGTTTTGCTGGGCTTTGTCAAGACTAATTGAAAACAAGATACAAATATTCTAAGATATTTACATATATTCTAAGGAAATTATAATTCATATACAATTAGAGTATTAAGAAATTATACAAACCAGTTTTAAAAGAAGAAGACAAATTAAGTTTAAAAATATATAAATATAAATCAATATGAAACAAACTAATAATAGATGCCATGTGTGATAGAATTGTAAATATATAATATATAACTAAAGTAATAAATAGTAGAGCAATACTTATTAGAAATAGCAAGCTATGGTAACAAGCAAGAAGGAAATAATAAGAATAATACTGAATGATAAAAATAAAAAATAAAGGAAAAAGATAAAGGTTCTATACTTGATCAGTATAAAGGTTTGTATAATTTCTTACTCTCTTTGTTTATGTATTATAATTTTCTTGTCACATCTTATAATGTTTCTATCTTATTTTGAAGTCCTGCAAAGTGGGACGAAACGTCGGTTACCATAAAATAGATTTTGCTATTTCGTAACTTTATTGAACGCCACCTTCCTACGAAATTAAATCATTTTGGTTTGATTTATCAAGTAATTTTCTTTTTCGAAGGCACTAATTCCAATTTTTTTTCTGATAATTTTATTTTATAAATTTGGCTGTTAATAAAAATGGTAGATAAACTTCAAATGTAAAAATTAGAGATAAAGTGATAAATATTACTTAGTATAAAATATACCATTGTTTAGAATCGTAATTGTATAAATTGTAAAATTAATAAAAAATAAAAGGTTGAATTAAGAATGCTACTCAATAGTTCAGAAAGAATAAAATCAAGGATTATTTGGTTTAGTTATTTCGTTCGTTGTTCTGATTCTAAGAAATGAATGAAATCACAACAGAGCACTTGAAAGTTTCTTTTTATTATCATAAGTGACACGTGCTGTTTTTATGAAGCATTCTTTTATCGCTTTCCCGATACTAACTTACTACTACTGTAATCTAAAATATCTCAGTAACCCACATAAAAACATTTTCATCTGTATCATTCCTTTTATTTATTTTCCTTGTTTATCGCTCAGTTTATATTTTCAAAGAATCAAATAGATTGTGGTCTGTGTTTCTTAATGAGAAGTGACATTGTAAATGTTATAATTTAAATTTTGTTATTTTTTCCTCGAAACTTTTTATAATTTTTATGCTTTTGAAAATTATTCTGAATATCCGTTTCTAGTGCATTGAAAGTAAATAAATATATGTAATTAAAAACATTTAAAAGATTAGAAACATATAGAATTGGAATTAAAAAAAAAAAAAAAATGTTGTGTAAAACAATATATTTAAGATGTAAATGTGAAACAATGGTGTAGTTTGTTATGATTTTTTTTCCATTTTAACTTTAAAAAATATATTGAGCTGTAAATTCAAAATATGATTCATCACACGCCGAAATAAGTAAGTATTTAAGAAAAAAAATTCGGGAAAAATTATAAAAATAAATACAAGTTGTTTTATTTATTCAGCGGTTTGTTCTTTCACTGCTTTTATCTTCGCCCAAAATGTTTCTACGGTTTTGTTTTGGTAAAATATTCATTCTTTATTACTCTGTATAAACTCATATATTGCTTTTAAATATTCTTTTAAAACAGTTTTCAAATTTATAGGGGAGAGGCCGTAGCGTCTCTATTACATATTAGTGCATATTGAATAATATTTCTGAAAAACACCTTTTTGTACTCAAGAGGTTCATTTATATTGAAATATTTATGTTAAGTGAGATATTAAAAAAAAAAAAATAGATCCATTATCATAAGGCTTTTGTTAACTTATCGTAGAAGAAAGTGAAATATTAGCCCTTCATATTGAAGTATATATGAAGGGCTAGTTGGAGCAAGTACATGGAACATCACATGATTTAAAATATTTTAATAGAACAGTTTTGAAAAATTCTACAATTTATGTTTATGTTGATGTTTTAGGTAGTTAAAATTGATAAAAAGGTATTTAGCATGTTAAAAATATGCTGTTACACAACGCAAAAAGAGCTGTACAGAGAAACAATAAAGCCTAAATTTTCTAAATTTCAATTTGTCACACTTCTGCTCCAAGCTATTCGATTTTTTTAAAGCGTATTAATTTGGGCATTGTATTCCAAAAATCAACGCCAAAAGATCAGTTTTAAATGTTTTAATAATTTAGTACCAGAGCTGTATAACTAATTTTAAAAAAAAATCTAATTGAAGAATGGACTTGGATGGTTTTGGAATTTACGCGTCTCAATCATAGAATTGAAATTTAAAATATTTCTCTGATATAATTTGTATCGCTTTTCAAATCCATACTGTCCTCGAATTTACATAATTTTAGAGATTATCGAGACTCTTGTATTCAAATCCAAACTAGATTTGGTTGTTCCTGATCAGCAAGAGAAGCAGTCGAGTTTTCCCCTTTAGGATTAGAAATCAGAATGTTGAGGGTTCTCCTACCTTTGTGAAGTATTGACTGGATAAGTCATACTAAAAGGGATTTGTGTGGGCTTGTGTTGGGATTGACCAAGCATCCATCCACACACCCCTCCTAATTAGTACTTCGTTACACAAAAGTTCTTTCGTTTTCCTTCATTGGTCTGTTTTTTAAAATATTTTCTACTTTGTAAAATAAGTAATATTTCTTCTACTCATTTTACTGTTATATCGTCCGTTATAAAATAAGGGAAGATATCGTTGTGTATTCCTTTCATTATTGATTGATTGTTCCTAATTAAATCACCTACTTCATTTAAATGTGTTAGGTCCCTGAAAACTTTATTTTATTTTTTTGAATATTTATTTTTTAAAAAATAGCAATTTAAAAATAACGAGTTGAAAGATTCTTCCTCTTTAATTGTAACCCAGAAGAATTAATGATTCAGGCCCTTCCCCTATAAGATTTATTTATGCCTTATTCAGTGTATGAAGTAACTAAAATGTTTTATTAGTTTTTCATAACCACTTATTGTTTTAATAAGTACCTTAAAACAGTTGCATCTTTTACAGAATTTTATATTTTACTATTGGTTTTATGTTTAGCATTGCTTAAACCTTTGATTTCTGAAGTTTTATATATCCCAAAATTCATGGTACAGTTGTACTAAATAAGGTCCAAATTTA
>NW_027108721.1:838538-887684 GCF_000696795.3 Halyomorpha halys | reverse complement strand
AGAAACATTATAAGAATACTTTTCAGAAATTTCATTTTGGAATGATTACGCTGATACTGATGATGATGAAGCTGATTACTGTACACATTAAAATTATATTGACATTTTGTTTTTTAAGCTATAGCTATGTCAGAACTCTTAATAAAATTGTCGATTACGGAAAATAATTTTCACTCCTTTTGAACATTACTAGTTGGTGTTAATTTTAGCCACTCGTTTGTTATGTATTTTGATGAAAATACATGATGACAGAAATAAATAAGATATCCCATTTTCGTAAAAAAAAGTGTAGAATACAACTTATTATTTTTTACGTGTTCTGATTGAAAATCGAATTCCCAATAGACACCTTTTTGACCGGACGCCTCCTGAAAGCGTAAAACCGAAAATATTCGTTTAAAGTTTTAGATGTTTAGTAAGTAGAAAGTACGAAAAAAATTACACGAGAAAATCGTTTTGAAATTCAGTTCCCTGTAATAATCATTCATCATTAATTTTTGTTGTTGGTTGTCATGATACTGATGGAGCCTTGATTAAGAAGTACCTCAATTATGACGACGGATTCTTACAGAACGTTCAATTCGGTAACAATTTGGTCTTCAGGATTTTTCGCATCTTTTGCATGCTTTTCTTCGCAATGAGTATGGGTTTTTTTTTTATTAACAGGTTTATTTAAATTTATTAGTTAGTGCTATGCTGAAATTCATCAAATCTATTTCAGTTGTTTTTGTCTTAATTGTTACTCGGATGAAGTTAATTCATGTTAACTGTTTCGCGCACTTCCTACCATGCGAGGTTCATAGCGCTTTGGTACGTAGAAATGGGAATAGTTGATAAAGTCTCTCCTGGATCGACTCGAAATGGGCTGGCCTACTCTCAACTTATGCGTTGCAGTCATAATCTTCCAAGAGAACCACCAGCATTCGTATGGAGAGTTATTATTTTTTACATTGTTTTCTTAACAAAATAATGTAATGATATGATTAGATCATAATACGTTATGGATCTTGTATATTTTCCTTCTATATTCTCCCTCTCTAAAGTTTTTCTATATTGAGTTCCTTCCAAGCTTAAAAAGAAGAGCTTGCCCAGTCAAATCTTGCTAACCATGTTACAAAATAATATAAATGACTTACTAAATAGTAATTCATTACTATGATCTCTTGACGGATTTAAACTGTCGCCGTGACAGAAATCGTAAATCACCCGATAATTTAGCGCACATGTCTAGCGATTGCGAAAGGAAAACGTGACGTAAAATAAAAGGTCACTGAATAGGAGAAGTGGGACGAGTTGAAAGCTGTTGAAATTCATTGTCGCCTTACGGTAGAGGCATCCATTCTTAATAAGTTGGTAAGATCGGCGGAAGGAGGTACTTGTCCACGGTAGAGCGGTCAGCTGGGCGAGATCTCGCACCGGCCTTGTTCCTCACGAAGGCCTCTCCACTTGGCTAACATTTACATAATGCTTTATCTTTGTTTCTGTACCTTCCGCTATTTATAGCGCTTTATCTCGGATTTATCCAAGTTTCATTTTCGTCCTTCTGCTTAGTCAGTAAGCGAAATTGATGACCTTGAATATTATCAGCTATATTAGTGTTCCATTCTCAGTTGAAGGGAGCAGGTTAGAAATATGATACATTCTAGCAATATGTCAGGAAGTATTTTCCAATCTTTTGAATTAAATAATGTTTGCTTTTATACTTATCTATTGAAATTT
This sequence comes from Halyomorpha halys, assembly GCF_000696795.3. Taxonomy (NCBI): domain Eukaryota; kingdom Metazoa; phylum Arthropoda; class Insecta; order Hemiptera; family Pentatomidae; genus Halyomorpha; species Halyomorpha halys. The sequence goes on along the minus strand of NW_027108721.1, from coordinate 885,965 downwards.
ACACCAAGGTTACTGTAATAATTATACGGTAATTGTAATATTACAATACATTGGCCAGCAACAGTGTTTCCGCACTTAATAATAACTTATATTAAAATTGCACATAAATAATTTTACGTACAGAAAAAAATAAATGAATAAATACATAAAAACAAAACAAAAAGATAGTTACACTATTTATAGTTAATAAATGATAGTGTTTAATATCTATATTATTTGTTCTATTACAATATTGGATTCGTTTGGAGAAGCAAAAGGTTGTTAGAGGGAATAGAGTTCCAGTGATAAGCAGCTTTGGTAAAAAATGATTTGTCAAACGGCTCGGTTAGGTTGAGGGTAGATGTCAGATAAACGAGACCTAGTTGTACGGGATTGGACTGAGGATTTGAATTGCAGGTTTTCTTGGATATAGGAGGGGCGCCGAGTACTAATTACTTGGACTAGAAAGGCAGCTACGGAATACTGGCATCGGAAGGATGGATAGAGCCACTTCAGCGTAATACTGGGTTTTGTGCGTATGTCTGGTGATCCCGAAAATAAATGGTACTGCGCAATGCATAAGACTTTTTTGAAGTTTAGCTTCGAGATTACCCAAGAGTCCACCGTATAACAACCAGGCAGCCATAGTCAAAGTGGGGAAAAACAAGAGAATTTAGGGGTTTTAAATAGAGAATATACCCATTGGTAAAATTCCAATAATATTTCAAGAGTAGAAGGTCTCTATCATCTTCTTTTCAGGGATTCAAAGGAAGTAAGGTTAGGAAGGAGTGGAACGGATCTGCTACATATGGAACATTAAAGTCTTTATAGAAGATTTTATTTGCGACAATGTAAGGAGAATTAAGGATTTTGGATTGTAAGCATGAAAAGTAAAGAGCAATTCCATAAGTCGCAATAAATCTTATTATAGTATTTTTTAATTATTTGGAAGTTTACACCATCTGTCTACTAAGTGTTGTGATAGTCGGAATCGACGGGAAATAGTAAGTTTAAACTTAAAATAACCTTATATGAATGTACATTCTGATAACTGGTGCATCATGTTTCACCACCATTAAGTTTAAGTATAAACTCTTTTTATAATAATTCTTATTATATTTCTCTAATTATTTCAAAGTCCTTGATCTGTTGTATGTAAATGATTTCAAGATTCACAGGATACTTACACATAAGAATCAAAGGTCATTTACTCCTTAAATTTATTCAGTAATTATAAAGAACCGTTATATTGAAGTAAATTGCTCTCACATGACTTTCCTTATAATTTTGCAAGACCAATAACTTAAATGTCTTGGTGTTTTTTCCGAATTGGTCCTATAAAGAATTTATTTACTTTTTAGTGTATATTATTAGACGATTTTATTATCCTTCAATCGAGTATCTGGAATGGTCCAGGAGGTTTATAGATTTAGAATAATTCGAAAAATCAATAAACCAAAATTTAACGGGTTTCTATGTTAAACTCGGGTACAAATTTCGATAAGTTGCATTTTTGCTAATATTGGTCTTATTTAAACGATTTTTTTAATTTTGTTAAAAATTTAATTAATTAAAAAAGGGTCCTAAAACTGACAGACTGGTTGAAAACTACTCATCGAAAATGTTATTTTATTACATTGCTCAAATAAAAAGTGTTTACAGTGTTGATGAGATGGGTAGGATAGCCACTCCTCTTAGTCATTAAATAATAAAAACCACTTCACCCTTTTCTTTTATTATCATTATTATTAATACTACTATACGCAATTATCATTGCTTGTAAAAATTGTAACCAAAACCAAGGTATTCGCTTTATACTGAAGCTGGAGTCCTCAAAAATAATTGTATGTCCTTTTGAAATTCGCCAGTCAGTTTTTATTGAAACAACTGGTTCGTTATGTATTTTATGTGTTAAAAAGTGGCCTATATAAATAAAAAGAGAGCCTACGTAGAGAAAAATGCAATATATGCAACTTAATCCTATATATTAAGATGACATATGCAATAGATTTATTGACATTTCAAGATATGCAATACCTTTATTTATCATAATTCTTTTGGCTACACTAATAATTATACTCGTTCACTTCTCTGGACCTTAGCAATTTTTGGAATTTCGATTTTAATTTTGCTGAGACATAACAGTGGCATCTGGTCTATTTTTTTTGGGAGGGGGAGGGGTATTCTTAATTTGTTAACGTTCTCCAGTTCTTCTCCTCTGTACCCAACCCTGGAATTTCCATTTGGATGGGAAAGTGTTTTCATAACCTGGATATTCACTTTATATTGTAACTCATGAGTCGAAGAGATTGTTATCATCCTATTTCATATTTCAGTGGCATTTGGCACACATTAACTATCCTTAATTGTACTGTCTGTTCCTAATGTAGCTCATTGTAGTGAAAGCAATACGACTAGCAGTGCTACGGATATGCACACATTTCTCCTTTTGTTTTTCTCTTGGTAACACAACCATGAACATCTCTTTATGTAATTAAGTATCTGTAATAAATTTGCTAGATTTATTATTTTTATGTGACATTCAGATGTATTGAATTGTAAATTTAGCGAGCTCCTTATCTCTACTTAACGAAACTCTGTATTTTCGGCCTTGAAGATAATTGACCAACTCGACTGGAGGTATCGTTTTACAATGTTTGTTGTTATTTTCGAATGTTCGGCTGCCATGAAAATTGGAAAGCTATTGTGTAGTATTACCAAATTATCTGTCTGATACCTTTTTCCAGTTTTCCCAATTATGCTTGATGATAGCTCAATCATTAGGTATAAGCTCAGAAACCCTATTTTGTTTCCAAAATACTTTTTGCTCCTCGGATAGATACGAATTACGCTCGACGCAGCGACCTTCATATCCCTTAAATTACAGACCTTACCAGAGATAAGAACCTATCATGCTTAAACATGGCCTTTAATCTTGCTTCCTCAATAATTTATTTGTAGATTCTAGCAATGTGACACACTTGGACAAAGTTTATTCCTAAAAATAAAATGAAAAACAACATTATTTAACGTACATTTCTTTACAAAAAGATTTAAAATAAAAAGAGGTTCTTTAAGTATAGGCTTCGAATTAAGAAGTAGAAGCATTTCTTTACGCTCCAACAATAAATCACTATTCGAAGATAATATTCATAATATGCTATCATTTTCATTTATTATTCTAGTTTTACAAATTAAAAAAAAATTATCTTCTTAATTTAACAAAACTACGGTGTAATCATAATCCCATCAAAGTAAATAATGGAAACTGGAACTACGGAATCTGGGTAATATTTCAAAGACGCAAATTCAATTTGCTTGGCCTTTCTGTGAAGAATAATTACATTTTTTATTATTGTCTGTGATAATATTTATTATTTGCCTTTCTAACTCAGAATCCGTACAAGAAAAACCACGCATTGGAAACGATACACACTTGTTTTTGTTATATTTTTTTTCTTCAAGTGTTAACGTTTATATAATGCGTGCTATTGTTCCTGTTTTCTCATTGATTTAATGAGAAAAATATAAGAATTAAATCTGCTGTTAAACATACAGTTAGTTAGGTACGGAATACATTGCTTTCCAAGGACGGTTACCTGAGGTTAATCCGATGCGGTTGTTAAGTTATTCGTAGTTTTTTTTACGTTTATAGCATAGTTCCTTTTCAGCTTCCTATTATTACATAGAAAATCTAATCAAGGTTATTCTTCTTTATATATAAATCTATTATTATTTTTTTATCAATCCAATAGTTGCTTCACTAGAAATAAGTTATGCTTCGTCTGTAGTCATTTTATATTTACTTTAACTTAGCAAAGAATCTTTTAGTGAGCGCCCTCATGTTTGAGAGAGAGACGCATTTCTCCTCTATGTAGCCTAAAACTTATACCTCAAACCTGACATATCAACCCTGTTTAGGAGAAATACTTAGAAAATAATAACTGTTTTTGTGTCATTTTAAGTACAGTGATTGATGTCTAGAAGTAACCTCCGACCTTAGTCTTGTTGTTTATTATTTATAACATTATCTTATTAACTCTGATCTACAGCAAAGTGTTATTAACATGGATATTTCTAAAGCAAATGTTTATAGCATTTTGATATCTACAGTTTATATTGACCTATAATGAAATGTTACTAACATTTCAACAATTTCAACATTTGTTAATAAAATCAATTGTTATCAACATATTTTTTTTTTCTAGAAATAGCTATGTTAATAATATTTACCTTAAGAACGTTCTGTATTGACTCCCTTAGGAGCATACATTTTTCTTGTTCCTGTTTCTCAATCAGGCTAGAAATGTAGCTTTATCTACTTTACTAAGTTAACCTTTTCCACTCTTTTAGCGTTTTCAATGTTCCGGTAATACTATGGTATTTAACATTCAAGGTCAACTTATTTAGTTATGTATTTTTTTTCTAAAAAGGTAAGTTAGGACCAATAAAAGAGGACGACCAACTCTCCCTTATGATAGAGTCACTTACCCAAGTGATTTGGAGAGAGAATTCAATCAGTTTCATAATCATAAAACTTTTATGATATTTTATTTCTGTGAACCCTCTGTCAATGTGAAGGAACCGCAAGCACCAATATAAGCTGTCAATAGTAGTCGTTCCAGTACCCTGTCTGTATCCGTCGAGGAATGTTGATACTTGTATATTCCAATTTTTTTCTATAAACTATTATTTTGATGTGGTTACCCTTCTGAATAAGCTTAATCATCATAAAGCTCAAGGGATAATTCCCTTTGAAGAGACATACAATGTACACCAGGAGTTCTATATTGACAAGCTGTTGCTGAGGTGGGAACCTCGGCATTGACAAGCCCTTGCACTCTAGCTAATAGTGGCTGGCAAACATCTACCTGGTCGGCCTCATTAACTCTCTTGTGCTATCATTACCCCCTCATATTATACATTAGAAAATAAAGTACGTGGAACTTTTTAAATAGATTTTTGTCTCTACCGTGATGGAGGTTTAGAAAATATTTATTATGAAATGTTAGTTATTACTACCAAGACCGTGTTGTTATAACCATATAAAGTATAAATTTACTATTTCTTATCACCATAATGTTAATATGACTGGTGAAACGAAAAACACACCTAACAGATTCAAGTTAAAACAGACCATTATCTATTTCAAAGAGGATAAGACCTATATTAAATACCACTCATTCGTACATAGATTTACCGAGTTAAATCAAAAACGTTTGAATCAATTTGAAAAAATCTTAAAAAAGTTTAAAATTGATTTTATAAAATGGCGTTCGGTCGTTTTAAACGAACAATATGACATGGATAAATTTAATCGTCCGCAATTTAGTAACATAACGCCCCAGGCATACACTTGCTCTAATGTGTAATTTAATATTCGTATGGTTTGTTTTTGAGGTTCACATACAACACCTACACAGACCATTTTCCTAGACTTGGTTATTGTGACTTCAAAGTTTTCGCCCAAAAATCGATTTAGAAATTTTTCTCGATCGCAAATACTTTCGGTTGCTATATATTCCAAATGTCTGCTAATTAACATCCTTTTTACATTTCAAGATAACCTAGAATCCTAAAATTGGATTTAAAAATCCACACCCGTCTGCCGTTCCCCGTCAACGGAAGTATTGTTCTGTTTTTTCTTGTTTTTTTTTTTTCTTTGACACCAAAGTCACAGGACACTAAATGATGATCCTCGGAAATCTTCATTACCATTCACCTTTTCGTTTTAAAAATGCAGACTATTACATTTTTCTTTGCACCATAACTAAGAAATTTTTTTTTGTCGGTGTAATTTTTATTACCTAGGAAATTAAAAAAATCGAGATCAGACCATTATTAGTAAAGATACGGTGTAATGAACTTTTAATTGCGTATCCATGGTTTTAAATGTATTTGTAATGAGGTGTAGATAGTTGGCCGTAGATTACTGATTGGAGAGGTTTGTCGGGGGGTGCGGTCAGCAAAACACAACATAAATAAACTAATAAACCTTTTATTCCCTAGGATATAAAAGGTTTATTAGGCTGGAGTTTTGGCTTTATAAAACTGGAGTTTTGGCCCAGCTTCTACGCCATACTCCTTTGATGAAGACCTGAAACTCAGGTCGAAACGTCGGCATAAAATAAATAAATATTGTTTTGTTTATTTATGCTGTTTTTTGCTGACCGCACCTACACCCCCCGACAAACCTCTCCAATCAATTAATTAAATGTATTTGGTGTGATCTCCATGCAAACAGGTCACTTTTTTTCTTTTTTTTTTTTAATAACTTGAAAACTATACATTACAATAAGTACCAAATTCAAGATAATTCAATGAACAACGAAGATCGTTATTGGACCAATATCTGCGAAGGTAAAGACAAATTTTATATTTGATTTCGAACCTGAAGTTAAAATGTTTGTTCAGGGGACGTATCATACATCTTTGTTATTTAGTATAATGGTAAAATAAATAACACAAATGATAAATCATTGCTTAATGAGTTGTGTCCATTTAGCTCAGCTTCGACTGTTCTTCTTAAATCGGATGAATTCATTTTGTTGCCTTGACACAATTGAATGTATTCTGAATTCCATTGTTTTCTTTATAAGGAGTTGAGTTTTAATATTCAGGCTGTCTTTCGCTTCGATATTCAAGAAATTAGAATAATCGTTTTTATGTACGTTCATCGATTAAGCCCTGATCAGCTGTACCTCTTGACCAATTTATTTTGAAACATTTCTTCTAGCGATGCTTATTTTTTCTCTTAGAAGTGGTTTACAGATGGTATTTCCCAATGTTTGCTATGGTTTATAATGTATGACAGCAATTACTGTCGATTGTTATAGATATACATAGCAATAGTTCTTTTCTTACTGTCGATTGCATAACTTGTCGATGTATGACATGGTAATGAAGATTTTTTTAACCTTAGTTCGGTATTGTATTTTATGCTAATTAAAAAAAATATTTTCATTAAAACTTATTTTGGAAAAGTTGATGGGAAAACTTTATATTTTAAAGATTTTCAGATAAAAATTAAAAGATAACAAAAATTAAAAATTTTAAAGTAGAAAAAATTCATTGAAATTTTAGAAAATGAAAATTAATTATTAAAAAAATTGTAATTGAAATACAAATTAATAGTTATTTTATGTTCCTGAGTTATACAATTATCTCATATTTCTAATAACTAAAATTTCAACAAAATATTGATGAATGTTCAGTACATATTTAAAATACCTAGTGTTCAAGATGAGGGTCATCAAAACCTTATAGATCTTATTCTGTTGGTATACAATTTTTTCTTTTCTCTTGTAAAAACAAGCCTGAAAAAAATTTTTTTTTTTTTTGTTTGTCTTTTTCTACTATAAAGTGTCCTCTAAAAAAAACCTTTAGCAGATGTGCCATACGCAATAAGAAACATACATACACATACACACATATTTTGTCGAATGTTGATATTTTGTATTTCTGGTTTAACTATCAAAACTACATATTTGTATAGATTTTATGTTCCTATGCAACAATATATGCCCAAAATGTTGTCATGATTTTTTAAATATAACAATATGGAAATAATTTATCATAATAGTAGCTAAAACCGTGGTGCAGTGCCACACATCTATTTTTATCTTCCTGTAAACTTAAGTCTCAGTACTACGCTTATCGATTATTTATGTTTTCCTCGATAACAGAAATACGTGATTTTTAGAGAACAGAATAATTTTCATTTACGCCGACTTTTTCTGCGATCATGTTCTCATTTGCTCTCTCAATGAACCCTTTAGATGCACCAAATGCAATCGTTTTACTTAGTAATACGCTTATATAAAATTTGTAATGAATAAAATAGTTGGCAAAACTATTTCCATATCTTTGGGCTTTAAATTACGTTTACCACCTCATAAAAAGTATTTTAAAGTTGATTTATGATTTTGACAAGGTATCTGCGTTTATTTATATTGAATTATTATTTTTTTTATTTTTTTTTTAGACTTAATGAGGTCAGTAACTAGTTTAGGTATTGTTCAAAGACCGAAAAAAATAAATGAAACTTGTGAGAAATAAATCAATTACATACAATAATTGTAATACATATTTATTACTTCAAATTTTTTTCTTAAGATAAATCCGTTCAAGATTTTATTTGCTATATCCATATATCTTTTGTAAGGCTTACGATACTATTGAATAAACAGAAGCTGTATAATATTTTGATTGATCAGAGGATACCGAAGAAGTTAGTGAATGTACTACGGATGTGCGTAACCGAAACGTTGAACAAGGTACGAATCCGTAATCATTCTATCACCTATATTTATATTAATCTAACACGTTATTAAAAATTTAGTGCATACCGAAAAGGGTTTAGGGGTTAAAATACCGGTACTTCGGTATGCTAATGACAGTATTATTATTGGGTGAAGACTCGGAAACTACGAAACTAAATACAGCTACGTTGATAGACTCTTGTAAGGACCTAGCTCGAAAGAAATATGGATAAAAGAATAACTGAAACAATAATTATGGAATTTATTATTCTGAGACAATTAGGGAATAGGGATTTTAGTTAAAATCATCAAAAAGTTAAGGAATTTCCTGAAAGTTTATTATTAGGAATTTCATAACTGGAAACATATAATGAAATGTAATTCCCTGATATCAAAGTTATGCGTACTAGCGTACTACAAGCTCATTTTAGTGAAATTTGCTAAAATAAAGATTTCATTAGAATTATTATTTTGTGGTGTTAAATTTATTTTAAAGTAATCCTATTATTTTTGAAAATTTAACCACATAATTTTTCAATATATAAAATTTGTAACTAGGATTCGTGCTAGTCTGTCTATTTATAAATATTTATTAGTAATATGACGATAGTTTTTTTTTTTTTTTTTTGTTTGGTTTTTATCAATTGCGTAGGTTCCAAAATTAAAAATTCCTACTGGTAGACTTTCTTATAAATCCTAAATTAAGGAGATAATTTTATACATTGAAATTATAAAATAAATATAGCATGTTGGAGTAATTGTTCTTCATTGCATTTGATGTAAGGTGACTCATAACTTCAGCCAAAAAAGAATTACAATTTATCCCTCTGTAATTCATTCACTATTACGGTTCTCTTATGCAGCTTGGCAAATCGCTTATGACCCATATCATATTATCCAATCTGTAATTTAATTTCAGCAGTTTAGAGTTTAGAATCAATCATTCGTGAAATAGATGATCCGGCAATTTCAGCTCAACCACTATGATTATTTCGTCTAATGATCCGCCGAATCGACTCTCAAATGATACCTTCTTAAACTTTAAATCATCAGAAATTCTTGATTCGTGATACTTAGTTAATATTTGAATATGACATTTATTTTTCATTGATATTTCTAATAATTATTAGTATCTTACAAGTAACAGTACTTCCTTACTAAGTACTGAATCCCTGAACTTACATGGGTTGTAGTGGAACAGGTTTTATTTTTTTTAATTAGCATCTTAAGTTCTGTTCTTAGTCTATATCTAAAGATCAGATATTAATATAAATATTTCAGAAAATTTTTCGAAAGTCAAAAGGTAAATAAATTTTATTTAGTGGAAAACCAGACATGAGGAAAGCTATTCCTAATTGAAAACATGCTTCTATAATATTTTGTAAATTCCTGTTATCTTCTGTTTTGTTTTAACTGTGTATTTAAATTTTTACAAACCGTAATGAATTTTACTGATTACGTTCAATAAAAGGGATGTGACGGCCGTGCGAATTGGGAAGTAGGTCCCTTCCCCCTGGGAACGGTGTGGGTTCGATTCCTACTTGGTGCAGTTAATATTTATTTCTGGGTGTCCCAAGAAATGAATTTTGACTCTCCATCTTGCGATGATAACTCAGGTAGTCGCCAGGGTTTGGAAAAGAATACTAGGTCCATTTTCCGGACTAGTTCCCTCCATCAGTTACAAATTCGTTCAGTAAAATAAGTATTCATTCCATAGTGCCCAATATAGGGTTTTTAAATTTCGAAGGTTGAATTATTATTGTTCCAATTGTTGTTGTTATTAAATTATATATATGAATTATCGTTACATGAAATTTACATGCTTTCTGTCCATTATAATTTCTGTCATGAAATTTAAAATCCATATTTAAATTAAAGTATGTACTGGTACAACCCATGAAGGGTCAGAGGTTCAGTGCTTTGTGAGGAAGTACTGTTACTAGACGAGCAGTTGTCTAAGGAGGTGATCCAGTGGGGGGACGCTAAGGGGGCTCCAGTACCCACAGGGTTGACTCACGGCTACAGTTTGACAGAAAAAAAAATTGACATTATTCATTTTTGTGATTAATTTTTTTAAATAGTTATCTTTATTTTTATTTGATATGTAGTAAGGTTTTCATTCTCATACAATTCTATTTGAATTTTGTAATTCAAAACGGACCTTTTTGACGGAAGTTTATGATGATTGATTTTTCTAACAAAACATGTCAACTATAATCAGGGATCGATCGAGCTCCCTTCCCTCTGATAAATTAATACTCAGATGTATTTTTAAATTATAATGATAATAAAAAAATACAAAATACAAAGCATTATAAGACAACAAATAAGTCTATACATTTTATGATATTGTATAAAACTTTTATTTGTGCTAACATATGCGTATAAACTAAATAATAAGAAGCTTTTCGGTTTCCGTGCGGACTACAATCAATTCGTTTCAAGATTTCATGTTTTTTTCTAAGAGCTCACTGCCTTACTGATAAGTATCTAAAAATATTGACAACAGTTCTCACTCTGATAAAATTTCATATTATGTTTCGTGTATGTGAATGCATTATTATTAATGCACAAACTCATTAATTTATTTTATTGTTATCATTTAATTTAATAGGCCATTATTGCTGTTTTTATTTTCATGATTTGAAATTATAAACTTATTGTATTAATCCTGGATATAAAATGTGCAATAAAATAAACAATCCCACTGAATTTTGAAAGATAGTTATAATGTTTTAAAATAGATTGTATGGTTCAAAAATATTATTTCTTTGTTTAACAGCATTTTATTGTATTCTGCGAATAAACTATTACATCTAACCTTTACGTTTTAGAAAAAAATAAATAGTCATGTTTGATTATTGTAAAATTGATTTATTTAGCTTCAATATCCTGTAATAATTTCGACCAACTTAGCCATCTTCAAGGACATTCTTAATTTTCAACTTCACAGCCTCACATAAAGTGCTAAAAATTTGCACGCTAGTCTGCCCCACTCTAATGTTATATAAACCATTTAATATTAACTCTCCAAGTGCAAATTTCTTAATACTAAACTAATTAATTAACATTTTACTATTTAACCTAAATAATATGTAGGTTATTTATTTGTCCAGTGGACAAATGTAGATTAGTTACCTATATATTTGGACAGTTTTTCGCGATTGATGTGAGGCTGTGAAATTTAAAAAAAAAATAACGATTATTTTTGATAATGGCCAGGATGGTCGAAACATTGGAGTTTAAAGAAAAATAAAGTATTTTGAAGCTAAATAGATCTATTTTATTATAATTTATAAATACAGCCTGTTTCAAATAAGGAATAAAAAAATATGTGTATAAAATATTTAGTAATGATTATGAAATATTTGTTTTCTTTACTTTACATTTTTATAAAGTTGAAGTCTGCCACTTTATTATCTTTCGAGATTGTCATTATAAATTGAAATTGGTAAAAATAATTATAAGAAGACGTATTGTAGAGTCAAGAATCTTTCAGGTAAATCTTGAACAGTAGTGCATCTGGCATGAAGGCAGGGTCGTCGGCTTGGTATGGGAGTTAATCTCGCTGCTAAGTCGAGCATGACATTACCTCACACAAGGGCATGCCTGTATCGTACCTAACTTTGCTCCAGTCGCTTCACGTAATTGAAATGTTGGGTATATTTCTTTATATATATGTATGTCTATGTTAGATGTAAAATATAGTTTTTTTCGTTAGTAAATTAACTTCGTATTAGGGTTCCATTAAACATTAGCTAGAAAGTTAACGCTTTTAAACCCAAGTGCGAAGATTCGGTGAAAGAAAAAAGTACTTTTTGGACGAAGACCATCTAGTGTTAGTGGCTGGAACAATCAACAGTATCATTACTCAAGCCGCCTCTGGCTCAGCAGCTATCAGGGTCCGGGATTGGAGAAGGACAATTAAAAACTCTTCACGCTGGTATAACAATGTTATACGAAACATAATTATTTTTAGCTAAAATTTTGTAGTTTATTTTTTGATAATTAAAAAATTGTGCACTGCATTATGAAATTTCATATACATTTTTTTAAAAAAATGTTTACAAATTTTTAAAAAAATGTTTACAAATTTTTAAAAAAATGTTTACAAATTTTTAAAAAAATGTTTACGAATTTTTAAAAAAAAATATTTACAAATTTTTCTTGTCGTTAAAGTTTTGTAACTTCCGATGTAACGAAAGGAAATATAATGAAAGGTAGGTATCAATTAGTATCTTTAACTATAATTTGTAATTTGTGATTTCCCCTTTAGCCGGCTTCTTTTGGATAAGATTATGATATTAATTTTTCGTATTCTATTTTAGATTTATCATATTTTCACCATTTGGCCGCACTATATTTAAATGTTCTCGTCTCTTAAGTCCACTAAGTTTAATTGTTCTCATTTCCTTTTTAAATTTCACTAAAGACGTACCTAACTACCTGTAACAGGTACTAAAAAATATTTATTGTTAAATTCCCCTACGCTAAAAATAATTAGTTACAAACATTTTTTTTTATTTTCAAAACCTCTTTATTTTTCATTTAAATAGAAAATACAATTTTTTTTTAATCTTAATCCTTAGTAGTGGGTCTCATTTTAGTTGAAATGTATAACTTAGTAATTTTTGTTTACATAATTAGGCAGTTTTATAATTTATAATTATAATAATTAGCTACTTAAGTTTCTGTTAATTTAATTTATACCATTTTATGTTAACATTTAATACAAATAAAGTTTTTTAAATAGATTAAAACAAATAATAAGTCAAATTTTGATTATTAGTAGGTGATTATTTTCACTATTTGTTATGTTATTGGTTTTTGGTTTATTCCAGAATTCAGGAGTATAACATCATAAATATCTGAATAAAAATCAATGTAGTTAAAAGTTTCTTAACAAATCTGAAGGTGTCACGCAAAACTATATTTCAGAAATTTTCAAATTTCTAAGATCAAGGTCCTAGAAACTCATTGCCTTCTTTTGTAGTTTTTTTGTTTTAATTTTTTTTTTTTACCTCTACCTGGTAATATCTTACATTCGGGAGGAGGGATGGGAATTATCCTTTAGGTAACCAAACTGTTCTAACCAGAGTGGAAGGGTCAATTTTCTTGTCGTTGGACCGCCACGAAATAGAAGCTAAACCGCCAAGACTGTAATCGAACTGGTGACGCTCCTTACTAGAGATATTGCTTTGGTTACGTTTTAACTCACTTAGCTACAACGTTTCTCCTGTAACTTTTTTCTTTTTTTTCGTTTTCTTCCTACCTGGTCATTTCGGACATACCATATAACCACCCTTATAACATTTATAACCCACCTGTTCTAAGTAAAGTGCGAGGGTCGAATTTTCATTCCGTGGAACCGTCACGAAATGAAATCTAACCTGCCTTGGCCGGAATCAAACCGGCATTCCTGCAGACTCTTATATAGGGAAATTTTCTTTATTTCAACTTTAAATAATTTTTTCTCCTTAATATTCATCTGTTCCGCGAATTATTGGTAAGTTTGTGAACTCTTGACAAACTTGGTATCAATGAGGTAATAAAAAAAATATATCCTTTAACAGCTATTTAAATATGGATTTTTCCAAAGGTTTAACTTTTGGTTTTCATTTTAAGCATTCATTTAGCGTCTCGATATGTTAAATTTTTCTATATTTTTAGTATTTAGGAATCTGGAATCGTCCGGATTGCTGTGTATAAGGAAATTTCATCAGTTAAAAATGTCTCAATTTGCAAATTCCTAATTATTTATTCATTTATTTTTCTTTTTAATGTTAACCGCTCCAAACCCTATAAATATTATTAAATAAGGTTAAAATAAAACTTTCAAATACTTAATATATTTACGATTAATGAAATTGTTAAGAAACGTTATGGACCAAAATAAAAAACTACTCGCATCTTATACAGCCTAAAGCTTCAGCGACAAATAAATTCAGCAGACCCTCGATTATCAGCTTTTGGGGTATCTCGGGTAACGTGCTGAATTAAATTCCCGTCCTTATCCCGGATTTTCCTTAGCCGTTGTGTGACATTCTAAATCGAAAAAAATAAAATAACATCAGCGTGTGGGAAAAACATGGAAAAGTCAGGGAGTTTTGTGGAAAACACTCAAGTCAGTCTCACAGAGTCGCATGTATTGCCTTTTTTTTGTGTTATGATCTCCTCTTGTGAACACACATACCGATACATAAACCATTAATTCCATGGCGTAGCCTTAGGCCATAGCTAGACTATACCAACTTAGCTGCCACAAGGCAATCAAAGGGCGAAGACTAAATAAAAGTTTATATACTACATTTCATATATATATATTTAATATATAAATATTTAATATATAAATATATATAATTGTTGCGAGATCTGTGCTCTAACTGGTATATCTATCTTCTTCCCTAGAAAGCAGAATCGAGAGAATTGAACGGAAAGTCCTTCGTACAATTACAGAAGTGATCTGGGATCAGTACCATCCTTATACATGGAATAGAAGAACTAACAGTAAACTACTTGCAGAGACTGGTTAGTCAATATCTTATGATATAAACGCAAGGAGGTTAAGATAGACGGGACATATTGCTGTAAGTAATCCATCAGGACGCCTCTACACATCCATGTTAGTATAGTTGGCAGGAAACCACGTAGGATCCCAATAACCAGATGGATAGACCAAGAAGACTTCTCTAGACAAGAGAAGATGCGGAAGAGTGGAAAAGGCTGATTTGGGCGGCCAACGATCTGCAACATCTGTATATATGAATTCATTCAATTCCCAGAGAAATTATATTTTTATTAATTTATGTTCTTGATGAAACATTCATCCTTTAATATACGGTTTAAATAAGTTTAATATCAATGTCTACGATTATCAAAAACAATATAGGTTGTAATTTTTTATTTATTCTTATACTACTGAAATAAAGTTGGTCCTCAACAGATAATTTTCTTTAAAAAAAAATTATAAACATAGTAACAAATTTTTTTTTTTTACTTTATAATTTATATATATATTTTTTGCTCTGTAAATGATTATGTTGCAATTTTACTTCCAGTCTTTACATCCATCAATTTTAGTTTAGTCCGTCCATCTTCAGGTGCTAATTCCAAAAATTATTTGTTTTTTTTTTACTTAATTAAAAGGTTTTGTTACGCATATAGTCTTGAAAAATGGCTAAAATTCCTTAACCTAACACAAAAATTACCTTTAAAGAACCTTTTAAGGATTTAAATTACATTTAAAAAAAAAAAACACTAGTTTAAATTCCAAGTCAGAATAGTTAAAATTATCTATAATAACTAATTCATACTAATGGAGAAAAAAAAAATGGTAATTTTTCAAGTCTTTAAATGTAACAAAAACTATATAGATATTTTTATAATCAGCACCTCGAGAAGGACAGACCGTTCGAATTGTCGAAGGGTTTTATTCATGGAAATTGAACGAAATAAGATACGAAGTAAGAAAACTATTTAATCCCTCAGAGAAGAAAAGAAAACAGATAATTACATTAATTGCCTTCAAACAACAGACTTCTATTAAGTAATTTGTATCATTTAATTTTTCTCAGTGTTTTTTAATTATACATGCTCTTTACACTTATCCATGCTCATAGCATTATTTTATACATTTTAAAAATAAACTTATCCTTTGTACAGTTAAAAAAAAGATAAAAACAAAATAAAACCAAAGGCATATGAAGAAGGTCAGAGTGTCGGTCAAAAAGAAACAAAAAATAGTTAACAACTTATTTTAAATTTTTTAAAAATATCTTCATATTTTGAAAAATACGGTCAATCATTTATACATATATAATAAAACCAATAACGTTTCCTGAAGGTACGTATCTTTGCGAAATAAATGAATTTTACACCGAAATTTGGAGCAATTCATTTAACTAATACTCTACTTTTTAAAGTCAAATGACTATCTTGTCATAGGTCCATAAATCCTAGTGACACTGTTTTAATTTGCCTGAACGTCGTTTGGGGTGTTAAATGAATTGTGCCGAAATTCAATTCATCGTATCCAATTCGCAGATTCGGCCTCGGTCCAATGGAATGATGTCAATTTTATCTCAACCTTGAAAGCTTTTAGGATTTTTTATTTTGTGTATAAAGAAACAACGTACTGCTCCAAATCTTTTATTCATTGGAATCCCTTGCGTGTGATCTCTCTTAAATCCTTACTCTACGATTCTAATGAAACTATTGGTATGTAGAAAACGGACGATACTTGACGCAGCAGGGTGACAAGAACATTCTGCCCGGTCCGATCTACGTGACTTAACTGCAAAGTTTTTGCATGCTCTAATTCTGGTTCAATTGTTTAGTTCCCCTCCACCGTTGACAGTGTTGCATAATTGAAGGTCACTCAAGTGTGCTCCTATTCTTTCGATCAAGAAACAAATGCTCCGAGAGAAAGGAAATTCAGGGAGGTCTTCGTTCTGTCCTTGCCTCATTGTTTACTTTCATGATTTTCGTTTAGGGAATGGTTTTACTTGAATTGTTTTGAAGTATTTTGTATTGAATTTACAGGAAGTTTGGAACATCTTGTTATAGATGGCATTTTCTTTGATTTCTTTCAAGGCAGTTTCTGCTATACTAAGTACTTTTAGATTTACAATACTTGGCAAAACTATTTCTGTGTATCAGGAGTGTTTCCAACTTATCGAGAATTTATACTATTTTATAAAAATTGTCTCTTAAGAAGTTTCTATACAACTCGTGTATAACAAGTTCTTCACATAGAACTTAGTAATACTCCCAACAATAACTTCTTTCGCTCCTATTTAGAGCTATATCTGCGAAAGAAAATTAGAGGTCATTCAAAACGTACGAATGAGGACTATATTCCTGGTACATGAAAATTTCAATTATATTGCCTGACAGACATCTCCCTACGATTAAAGAGTACACAGAACATTTCTTCTCTTACTCCCATTTCCGACAGATGTTCGTACAAAAAATAGGTGGTTGTAGCATGACATCACTAAAAAGATACTTACTGGCATATTCTAATCGGAAAAAGGTGAATGTTGAATTGCACAAAACTTATTTATTATACAACTAATGTGTATATACAAAAATTATGTGTATAACAAGTGTATGAATTGTTCATTTTGTCGCCATTTATAATTTATGTTTATTTAATTTATTGGTTTTATAATTACTCTTATTTTTATTATGTTGATTTTTTAAAAAAATATTTACTGTTTAAAAAAAATATGTAAAAAAAGGAAATCCAAATGACCTCACTGTATCATGGAGAAGGTATTTACACATTAAGAGGTACCATGTATTTCGACTTCTGGAAAACTAAATATAATAAAATCTATAAAGGGGCACAAAAAAGAATAATAAATAAAAAGTTGAATTTAAAATACTTTTATTATATGTATTTTTAATATAGTATGTTATATTTTGTAGAGGTTGTTAAGGCCTACATTATAAATGGGAGAACAACTGGATTATACCTAAACGAGCAAACATTTTGTATTCCTTGCCTAATTGATACTTATTATAGCTTAGATGCAGTAATATTCTAATGCTGTCATATTCCAATTAGCTGATAATTATCAATTAATGGAGTTTTAGGTGGAAAACTGAACATGGTCCAAAATAGTTGAGTTATATTTAGAATATCCTAATTCAGATTTCATATATTTCAGTCTGTAATTTATTTTAGTAGTCTGACATTAGATTTATAATTATAGATTAATTTGGAAGATATATTACCGTGCTGATTTATATACAATATTGAGAATAGTACATCTCGGATTTTAACTTGGTTTCGGACTTGTTGATTCTAATTTTATTATTTAATTTCTATTACATATTCTAAAATGCTAAAGTAATAAACAAATTGGTGTATTGAATCGTATGCTTTGTTGAAATCCATCTAATACTTATGAACTACACCATTCTATTTGAACTGAAACGTTTGTGATGTTAGCTTGAGGGTGAATATTTGGAGAGCTGTTGATCATTTACCGAATCCCGTAATCCATATTGATCGTCCACATTAATTTCATCACTATATTCCGTGATCCAGCTTGTTAAAACTAGCGTAAATATTTTATAAATTGCTGAACATTACTACCATTCGCAAGTAGTGATCATAACAAATTCCTATATTATTGATTCAAATAATAAATATAATTATATTCATGACTTAGTTACCTGAAAGGTCATTGAATTTAATTGGTTGTAAGTGAGCCAGGTTTTGAAATGTTTATTGCACGATTCTCGAAACACTCTTTATTAATTTATTGCAATTAATTTATTATTCTCCTTTTTTCATGTCCAAACAGTAATCAGTACTAAGTTATTTTTATAGTGTTTTGTTTTTTCAGTAATTATGGAAAAATAAAACAGTATTCTTTGGCTATCCTAGTAAGTAGGTAGATACTTGTTTTTCTGTACTCAAAAGTTTTGAGTACTCTCGTTGTTAGCTATTTCGATTGTTATTAAAAAGCTACTCTTCATAAAGTTTGCTGTAATACTCAGTTCTTCAACGGTGGAAAGTTTTTTGTATGCCTATTTGTTGCTAAAAATAATATTAGAGTTCAGGTTGTAAGTTTACTTATTAAAAAAAATTACGGACGTTTTCTAAATATGTTTTTTGTATTCTATATTTCATATTCATACATGGCAACAATTCTAATACAGTTAAGTGGTTATAGTTCTAATTTCTTTATTGCGACATATTTTTAAATTTGTTACTTATATAAATACTTTATTGTAATAAAATAACTTCATAACACTTATTGTACTTGGTTATAATGGTATAAATAATAGTTTGCAGTGCTTGAATAAAAAAGTAAAATAAGTAATTCTGTTAAGTCTGAGAACTAGTCAACATTACTGATAATGAAATAGTCATTGTAAACCGTTTTTTAAACTTTTTCTTAAATTTTCTAAGGTTTGAGTTTTTGGAATTATTTTAAGGATTCTTATAATGGTTTACATGTATTAAATGTTACTCATATTTTTTATATTTAATAACTCTGAAATCCTTTTATTGCAGTTTATATTTATCATCGCTTACAAAATGGATTGATTTACTGCTTCAGAATTACCTCTTTTTTTCGTTTTAAAATTCGATTAATACCAAACCTGCCCTGACCTATAAAATATCTTATATTTTTTTATTGCGCTTTTTTTTACTTTAAATTGTTTAATCAGGGTTAAAAGCTTTTTAATGATGGTCATTATGAATTCTGATGAAACCATTTTCTTTTCATTATAGTTATTAAATATTCTTTTGTATTCAAATTTTCGATGAAAGAAAGTTAAAATAGACCCATTAATATATTAATAAACAGTAATTTAAATGTGTTAATTTAATCTAATGATCAAATACTATTTCTGTAGCTGAGTTCCGTTTAATTGTTTTAGAGTGAGACATACGTCTTAGTTTAAACCCCTGTTAATGTCAAACAACTAGTTTTCTATCTTATAGAAGTGATTGCACGATCCCCTCTGGTTTTATTACGTGAAACGTCAGTTATGAGAATGACATTTACAGAACATGAGAAAACTTTATTCATTAATAAATTAGCAATCAGAGTAGTGATATAATTTTCAAAGTAGACAATTTTCCTTCGCGATACATTACTGAGTCCTGTTCTTCGCCATTTATTAACCTTCGTCTACTTCAACTTCTGACTTCTCTTCCTCTTTCCTTTAATTGAACAGAGAACGATTCTACATTCGAAACCGTTTAAATTTTACTATAATTTTTTTTTTTTTAATTCTTCCTTTATTTGTTTTTCGTAATGGCCTTATTTTTTTTAAATGAGTGAGAAGGATATAAGTGCAGATGGATATTTTGACAAATTTATATTTTGCAAAAAAAAAAAAAAGCACAACTTTTCATTTTGGTTAGTAAACATGTTTATCAAGATTTGGTTCGTAAATCTTCTTTAATCTGCAGTACTTTAAATGTGATGGGGAATTAAAAAATATATATTATAATTTGATGCCATTAATGTGATTTTAAAGGTGTACTCTACATTATGAATGTTATTTCGAACTATTAATTATAGGATACATCGTTCTTAATTGTCCCACAACATATTATTTTTCTTGGAATTTCCATCTTTCCACTTGAAATATAGAGTTTATTAAATACAACAAATAAATTAATGTTGATTTATAGTTACTAATATTAATTAAACTCTAAATTGTTTTAGTAAAATTGATTTTAAACACCGTTTCAAGTTATGATATGGTTGGCTGTTCAACGGGTTAGATCCCAGAGGTTTTTTATTTTATACATTTTTCCTGTTTACGATATAGGTCGCAGGTATTAAATTAGATTGAAAATATAATAATTAAATTTTGCTAACAAGTAAACGAAGGCTTCATATTTTCAAATACCCAACAGATTAACACCTACATAAAAAAAACAAAAAAAAAACTGAAGTCATAATTGCCGTTTTAATTACATGACCTAAAAGAGCTGTAAGTTTATTTCATCAAAGACTTAATTACTCTGTGATTAAAGTGGCTATTGAATGTATTCATTTAATTTTTTATTTGTACTCTAGTGTGTCATATTAATTTATTTAATAGCTCATTAAAATTAAAATAATGATTTTATCGTTCAAATAATTGTTAATTTTATATCCTGGCCTTATTTTACATACTTGCTGAGGGCGATACAGGAGAAAATTTGTTGCGAAAAGTACTATATCCAAATAATAGACGTGATTTTGTGAAAATCCTGATGGATTATTGTCCAGTAATTTTCCAATCTACAGTGTAAAAATTAAAAGATTTAACAGACTCCAGCAATTATTTAACAGCGACAATTTTATTAAAAAAGCGTCAAATTTAGTTTGAAATTAAATTGATGAAATAAGAATATAAATAATTGTAAGTAGATAACTATGTCTAAGATATTTATGGAAGTATAATGTTATATTAATTAATAAATTCATTTATTTTTAAAGATAATCGACTTGGACAATTAGCTTGCAATAGAAAACAATTTTATAATTTGACACAATCAAATTTAACGTATGATAGAAGAAATAAAGTGTTATTGTGATGATGGCCTGAGAGTCGAAACAATGAAGAATAATTGAGAGAAATTAAATTTAGCATTTTACCTGTTTTAATTAATAAGGAAAACTATATGACTATCTCATTAATCATTATATTATTTAATTTAATAATATGTTGTACCTGGCATAAAAATATACTGTAGAATAATTAACAAAAGATAAGTTGTACTGATATTAGCAATTGTCTTTGAAGCAATTACTTAAGTCGAATCCTGATTTGCTATACCGTACAAGCCTCCGATCTTTTTCTAGAACTGTCGGTATAAATAAAGTTGTCCGACCTTCTTTTATGACTGACATCGGTCCTAGCCCGAAATATCTCTCATGTGTCTGTGCTCTCCTGCAACACGCTTTCCTTTTTTTTTCTTTATTTATGATATCGATGATTTAAAAAATTCAGGATACCATTCGAAGGGCGTAATAATTGAATGGACATACATCAATTCAATTCTTCAGGATGTCTCTTCTCATCATTTCCAGGTACTGATAACCAACAAGGATATAAAATACGACAGTTGACTTTTTTTTATCTGTTTACAACTGAATATAGCTAACTGATTATATATAATTAATAAAATTGAGTAATTATTTATGCGTAAGTTTACTCTGTCTTGAAATATCAATATTTTTTTTTAAATAATGATTATGTAAAAAAAAAAAAGTAATTCTATAAAATAATTTTAATTTAATCAAAATGTTATACCAGTCCGGCATAACCTAGATTAACTACTTTTAGAAACGATTTCAGTATCATAATAGCTTTGTTTGATCTTAAATATAAATTCGAAACCGTGTTAAATTTAAAATTTACTCTCCGCCCAAGGTATACAAAAGCGTTTAATACCTCTGCCAACATTCCCTTTTGTAAACACGGCAGCCACCTATGGATTTGCCAAATTAGCAGTTCTCCTCACCAAATTACTTTCAGCACGTGTCCCTTTGTATATTAAAATAAATTACTAACCTTCGTGTTTATTTATTTATTTTTCTTGAACTTACATTGGTTCATTATATTAAAAAATATATATTGAAAAATGAACGGATGCGATAGAAACAAGTGTTGAATGGTTTAAACGAAAAAAAAGGGAAAAAGAGAAAAAAAAATATTGATATTTTTTACTTTTAATAAAATAATCATAGCAGTTGTGGTTACTGGAATTAAATAACCTAATAAAAATATAATAAATGAGAAGAAGATGGTTGGGGGTGCGGTCAATGAAAAACACAAATAAGTATGACTAACTTATTTGTGTTTTTCATTGTCCGCACCCCCAACCATCTTCTTCTCATTTATCATCCACGGTCAACTATCTCTCATAATTAAAAATATAATAGTATTTTTATTAATTTTCAAACCGAGGCTGATAACAGATCTTATTCATAGAGTTCTATATTGAGAGTTATCATCGGTTACTACCGAATGAAAGAGAAATAATTAACCGAGTATGTATATTCGTATTCGACTTTATGAAAACTCGTCATGTTGTTAACCCTGTAAATATTTTTAATAAATTTCATTCTACCCGAGCTTTTATTTTTTAAGTAGAAAAGGAAAAATCCAGACCTTATAAGAGGAAGCAACATTCAATGTTATTTTATCCAATAAATGAGCTAAAAATTGAAATTCAATACAAAGCATAATATATAGGCCATATATCTTAGTTATAAATACGGCCAAGTCCACTTGGCAACAGTTTTCAGGAGATCGAAAAAAAATTTACCTTAACGTTTTAAAAAGAATAGTAATTGAAGGTTCCTTAGATTTTTTGTGTTAAGAAACTACACGGTAGAACGTATTTTTACACGTTTCAAGCCTTTTTTATTTATGACGATAGAGTTTTTTTTTTAAATATCTGTGTTGAAATTTACAACTGTACATAATAATACATTCAGTTAATTTGGCATCTGTTGTAATGGAGTGATACAGGCGTGTAGAGAAAGTACCAATACGCACTGTAATGACGTTTTTACATTAGCAGGTCTCGTGGCCTTCTTCTTTTCAGGCATCTCGGAGGATTGTCTGGAATGGAAGAGGAAGCAAGGCTAGAAACTCGTGTGTCTGGGTGGTGAGGGAGTTTATTATTGAAGGAATGATATCTGGTTCGGGCTAGTTTAGTTACGAAAGAGCTTTATTATGAAACTATCAATATGATATCACTCAATATCTATACGACGACGTTTCAATCTCAAGATCAACACTCAAACTACTTAGAGAAAGTCTCCCTTCCTGCCCCGCCCCCGAAATCCCATAACAAGAGACGGGCTCATCTTACCTAGAAAACATCTACTAATATCTAGTACAGCCATTTCGTGCAAAAATGGACCTAGCCGTGTTTTAACTGATTTAAAGTAATATTAACATAATTTAATTTATTCATTGCACAAAGGATCTTAACTGTTTTAATAGTAGTCACGTCAGCTTTTCTTTTTTGATTCTTTTATTTCATTAATATTTCCTTATAATTAATCTGAAGATCAGGTAAACCAGAATTCTATGTAATTGCATCATAAAAATACATTTATGTACGATGTAAATTTTAAAAATTATCAATGTTTTCATAAAATAGTCAATATTGTTCCTAATTATCGTTGATAGGCGGTGCCATAGCAAGGATGGCTTTACTTTTAGAATTCTGTCGGACTCTTATATTATGTTTTATGGACCTATTTTGGCATCGTACCAAATATATCTCAACTTTTTTTATGAAACCTATTACCTTAAAAAGGTTGTTTTAAATATATTTTGTTGATGTTGCTTATATTCAGGGAAACTTGATTTCTCTTATTTTTAGGTATAATATTTTATATTAGGGATTTAAAATACAAAATAAAAATATTGATATGTCGTACGGTCAGTTTCCAACACATATCACAATAGTTCAAAATTTCGGTGTTTTGATATATTGGGCTATATTTTATCTTTTATCTTAATTTTTATGTTTAAGGGATTTGATGTTGTTGTTATTATTATAGCTCTACATTCTTCTAATATTTACTTTATAAATTGATTTTTTATTATAACTATTACCCCTTTAAATCTTTTATTTAGTTAAAAATGATCATATTTAAGTTCCTATATGTATGATTATTGTATGAATGTAAATTACTAAGATTTGGTCATTTAATACATGTTCATAGATTTCCTTATAAACTTAGATGAATGTAATTATTTCAAAAGACTTCGTTTGAAAACCTGTAATTGATAATATTGCGAACTATCAATATCAGAAATGAAATATCGTTATTATAATGTGTAATATTGATATTACAATATCTATTATCGATATTTATACCTAATATTGACATTATAATGTTTATTATCAATAATATTATTAAATCGATTTATCGGAAAAAAACTATCAGATATAAATATAATTATAACTACTGCTGGTTTGTAATGTTGATACTGACTGGTCTGCATTTACTTAATGCTTCATTTCAATAAAAATTTTAGTATTACAAAATATAATACATAAATCAGCAATTTCTATCAGTTCCATTCTCATTTAGATTTAGTTGAATAAAGTTTTGGAAAAGCAGACGGAGGGTGTCAGTGGATACTATTTAAATGTTTCAAAAGTTATATTCCTGTTGGAGAAAGTTAAATTGTTTTACAAGAAGCCCTATGAGTGTAATCTCACTTTATCCGGAACTAGTTTGAAGATAATTGAAACTAATTAAAGTTTTCTTATTCCGCCACACAAGTTCCATAAAACTTCTGCTTTTACACACTGTTTACAATGGCGAAGCTTCTGCTATTCAACGAAAATTCCTCAAGAAAAGTCGATAGATATTGTTTACTATTTACATTTATTATGTATTCTGTAGTGCAATAATATTTTATTATTATTTTTTTTTTATAATACTTATTTGTTTTAATAACTCTATTTTCTTATTTGATTTAATGACTCCTTCATTTTGACTAGTATAAAGCCAAAAAGTGTTTTTAAGAAGGTCTTTATGGAATGAAGAAAGCAAATCCCTTATCTACAAGACTCTTCTTGATCGGTTGGTTGTTAAGGAAGAGTAGGGTTCTGTTTAAATAACGTATTTTAAATCAAATCGAATATAATATGACATGTTATTAATGCTGCAGAATGTTCTCAATAATAGGCTTTTTATTTGTACTATATATACTAGAGAGACTTGTAGTTTAAATTATTGGCACTATTTCACGAGCTTGTTGAAAATAATATAGTTTCTCGAGAAAACCGTTAAAATAAATTAATTTACGTTTCTGAAAATCTGTCAAAACATGTTTCGATATAAAACAACAGTCAGGATCCTAATTAATAATTACAATTAATTAATCTCAGCGCAAAAAAAGAACCATTAATTTACCTGTGCATTGGTGTTGACAGCCAATATATTAATTTCAATAAGTAATAAAATTTTTGTGATTCCAGTTTTTGAAGCTTGGATAAAATATTCGATACTACTGATAATCTAATTATTTGTAATTTATTTTTCGTTTTATAGCTTTCAGTTAAATAAACGTAGAGACTTTATATTACTTTATTTAATTTGCATATAATTTATTATTGACTATTATTTAAACTATTTTGTGTTTTTAAACTTGTTTTAATTAATTATATCAATGAAACTCGTTTTAACGAGTTATGTAATTTTGAAATAAATTAGGATAAGTTTTGGAAATCGCTGATCTGTGTAATACATTTGCATCAAATCTCCATCTTTCATTTTACTAGAGCATATAAATCAAGGATTACTAATGGCAATAAAATAATAGGCATTAACAATGATACAAACGAGGTTACAGACCCTCCCGCGGTTTACCATACAAATTCCTTTAACAACAGTGAATAGATTTGAATTACTAATATCCTCAGGGCGGTTGGGTCGGGGGTCGCGAGTTTCGGCTTAATTAAACAGGACGAAGAAATGTCATCACACTCCTTAGCCATAAATTTAGCCCACAATTCAACACCATGGGATCCTACGATTCTAGATTAAATTTGCAAAACAAAGCTCGGTGATGGTCCTTTAACATTTAAGTCTCGAATAGCATTGGGGTGAGGTGTATCTGTGTCTCTTTCTAGATTACATTTGGTTAGTTCATTTTTCAATGAAAGTGCTTATGGGGTTAAAAACGTTTTGTTCATGAATCTTCATATATTCTTTGTCTATCTTACACTTTACACATCAAGTCATCTATTAGGACCTCAATGTTCCATATGTCGCCGATTTGGCCAGAACTAGATACCAATCCTTCCATGATAAACCCAACCAACCAAACCCACTTGTTTCTAACCTTGGGTTCTACTTTATTACCCAATAATCCTTTGTGGTGTCTGAAAAAAAATGTAATTAAGAAATAAGTTAAATTAACTGCTTTCGATAATTTTCCGTTTTTTTTTTGTTTTGTATTTTTAAGAAAATGTTTTTCTTGTCATAACACCTATCTGGTTAAAAAAGTGAAAAATTTAGTTTTATGAAAGTAAAACAGTATATTAGCAAGAGGACATCTTATTTCCTCTAAAATATAGTTTTTCCAAATTATATTTATTACTAACAAAATATGAATGAAAAACAAAATATTATGTTTTTTTTATTCACTATTTGCCAAGAAAAGGGTTAATACGTAATACTTTTTTTCTCAAAAACGAGTACTGATAAGCGAGTTACCTTAAGGGAGTGAGTATGCTCATATTTTCAATAACAATTTACGCAACTCGTTGTTTAAAAGGTGTCTTTTAATTAATTAGGTAAATTAAGACGATTAGACCAAGTTGTGCTTATAATTATCCCAAAAGCAATGCATCAGCAAATGATGGCAACGAGCTGACGGTGGAGAGCTATCTTCCCAGTCGTTTAGTTCCATTGTGTCCTTGTTAAATGTGCTTTATCAGCAGCTGATAAGACTTCACCCAGTGTTTACGCCAAAATGGGACCAAAGCAGAGCAGGCAACAACGCTCCTCGAATTTGTGGTAAAGGAAAATAACAGAACCCAATAGTACTTTACAAAATTAACTTATTAAGTTTATTTTGTTATCTTCTTATTTTCCATATTTCTTTTTAAATTAATATGTTTATTTGAGAACAGGTCATTACTAAGTCTGTACCATTATATGAGCTTATTAACTTGATTACCATAGATCTTAAGATACGAAATGGAATAAAAACATTACTGACTGACTGATTGGCAATAGTACATTCAATTTAAAACTCGTTTGGGAGGTCCTCTCATTGCTTCCAACATACTGAAGAGATTTTTCCATAGAAAAAAAGTCAAGATAACTAGTCCAGATTCGAACCGACACTGCTTCAGATACTATTTGGAACTTTTTGTAAATTAAGACTGCTGGTGTTCTTACGCCAGCATTCTCTCTTGTGATGTAATTGTGTCAGAGATTAGTGCGCTTGCTCAGCCTCCACTGGTTGACATAGCTATCGCTTTAGGCGTCGGGATGGTTGATTTACCTTTTACATAGCTTGAGGTTGAGAGATCTGTTGGTGAAGTGGAATTATTAATACTATTTTTCAGATTTTTACTGACTAATATTTATTTGTCTAGTTTCTATCAAATCTGAATGAAGCCAGTTATGCTTATCAAAAAAATAAAATAATCGAATATTTTTTGTAATAAATAATTTTAAAAAGTTCTCAAATCCTTATCTGACAACTAGTATTCTGAACCCATCACGGATTTCTGATTGAAAGTGTTTAGAAGTCAAACTATTATTTATAGCTCAACTTACTGCCTAACTAAGAACAAAATTTTTAAATAAAGTGTATACATATGTAATTATTACAAAGTGTAAAAATGTCTTCTTTTTTTTAAATTAAAATTTAACGAGAAATCAACAGATAGGTCCGACTTACCAGTTAAGAGATAAATGTGAACTTGGTACCGATCGACATTACGAACCGCTGACCCAGTAATCGGATTGCTACAACTCCAGGCCAGATAAGGATAGCGGTAGGGATGGAACTGTGAAAGTCACAGATTGCGTAAGTTCGAACCTCGCTTACTTTCACCAAGGCCCTATTTAGGCGTCTTATTTTAGAACTTCTGATTTCTGCCTGGGGAGGGGGGGGGGGTGAGAGGCATCCGGATCGGGGGCAGTTAAGACGTAATAAATTCCCTATTTCCGTATTCCATTGGTGATTTATTGAGTTAACAACAGTGTCTCCTTTGATGGCTCTCTTACAAACGATCTGTAATAATCTACACTCTTCGCTTACTTCGATCATTAGTCGTTAATTCATGGAGCTAGTTTTATTGTTCTCAATTTTATTTTATTCACAGTCAACAGCGTTTATAGATACAGCATTTCTTTGCTGATAAATATTATCGTTTAGCAAGTATGATGTTTCATTGGAACAATTTCTTAGAAATCAAGAGATCTCAGTTCGGTTGTAGAAAAGTATTGTGATGAATAAATTTATTTCTTTGACTATTTCAGCACCTTAGTACCTAATACCTTTCATATTATTTTGACTTGCAAAATATCAGAATGATGAAATGGAGAAAAAAGAATTAAAGAAGGCTAGATCAAAATTGTTTATCTTCTTTTTCAGTTTTTGAATGCATTTTCTAGAAACGCATTACTTCATTACATCATGAAAGGGATGTGTCTCCAATGCCATATGAAATGACTAGATACTTTTACGAAATATGGAACTTAAACTAACTTTTTGCAAATGTTTTCTAACCGATTCAATGTGTTAGTAGGTATAGGTCCTGTATGATGGTATTCAGTTGTTACGAAAAAAACAGTTAAAAATTCTATACTGAACAGAAAAGTAGACATCAATGAAGGAAGATTAGATTAGTACAACAACAATTTTTTTTAATTGAATTAAAATCTTATACAATATACCTTAATATATTTTGATGGAGATTGTCTGGGTTGTGGTCAATAATAACAATTCAGAAATAATTAAAACTATTTAACGAATGTTTCGATCCACTCTGTGGGTCCTCCTACAGCTGGACTGTTGACACCTGATTGGTGAACGTGTACAGGATGAATTTACAAAGAAATTTGAATTAAATTCAATTATATTAATTACATTTTATGTAATCAATCATATTCCAAATCCAAATTATACATTGGAATTATCTTGTCAGTAATTACGACATCTAATTCACTCACGGTCAACCATCTATTTATAATAACTAAATATATTTAATAAATTGATACATTATTCCTGTTTTTACTTATAAAAAATATTGCTGTACTTGGACAAGATGGATCTTGATGACTAGCGCCAGCTGAAGAAGATTAGAAGAGAAGAATGAAGATTGCTGTTTCTCCTCGCCTTTCACTTTTTCCGTAGGGCTTCGTCATTGCGTGATGTCTTACCTACCTTCATTTCGGCATCTCAGCATGGGTTGCGGTTTTCTAAAACCATAAATTTACTTCTTTCCACTATTTCTTCTAGAGTGAATTTTTATGGTTTATATTTTTATAGTCGATTAAATTAAATTAAATCAGTCTCGTTTTGAAACCCTGTCTTAATTCTTTGAAAAAATTGAGGAATTTGTTTACTTCTTCTTCTAAACCAAATACAATTAAAATATAGTTTAAAAAATAAAAAAGTAATTTCAATTATTTTCTAGTTACTGCAATTTGAAGCGAGGAAGTGAAATTACTATTTTTATTATTCATTGCTCTTACCTAATAAGTTAAACCAAAGTACACGAATCTTGGGAGTAGTTTAGACCTCTATAAATTACACGAACTGACACTAACTGGACCTTCCTAAACAAATTAAAAGGTCTAAAATAAAACGTGTGAGATCTTTTTTCTTTATTTGAGACCTTTCCTTCCTTATATAGGCATACAATCCAAACAGTTTTGCTATGGCAGGCAAGAGCAGAAATTCATGTTTTCATTGGTTCCGGTAACGTTAAGTTAGGATAAAATAAAACTAATAATAATTTAAAAAAAATACAAATGTCTTTGTCAACCTCCGACATCAGTAGAAAAAATTTAATATTCCAAAAATTGCCAATTTTCAATTCCTTTGAAAATTCATAACGAACATGAATCTGACATTTTCATAAAAACAAAAAAATTCATTTGGAATACTTTATCTTAAGCGTTTTTAGTTTGGATTAATTGAAGTGTTAATGCAATGCATCCTTCCATGTATTAAATGATAGGTATGATTGTGCTTACTATCGTTTGAATTAATTTATATTTAATTAACCTTTTTTTTTAACTAGAATTTTGTATTTAGAACAATTAGAAGAATTTCTGATTTGTTTGTAAAGAAATTGATAATTTCTTATATAAGTTGATCGGGCAAGGCTTCGCCATTGTGCTAGGGTTGGCGATAGAAAGTCCTATAATTTCATCCTCCTGCTACTTTGCTTGGGCGCGTGTTGACATACTAATTGGATACCCTGCATTCTTTGCAGCATGCATTGCACATTTACTCTGCTTGGGTTTCATTATCAAAGTTTGCTTTATTTATTTCAAAACAAGCCTTTAAAATTTTATGTTTAACGTTTACATTAAATGCTATAGAATCAACAAATACAAAAAAAAAATTGTTCCTGCTCTCTGCACCTTTTTTCTAAATCCAATGGGCTTATTTTATTTTTATATTTAGCACTATATTCACAGGTTACTCTAGGATTTTCTTCGGAACACGACATAACTATTTGCCATTTTCGAACAAAATAAGAACTGCTTAGAGGTTTCATACGTCCATATCTCGAACTTTTACGAGTACACAAAATAAATTAGGTATTTTGGAATTATGAAACCAAAACCTTAAAATAATGTTTTATTTAAATTAAATTAATTTGTAAAGAAGTAATGTTGCTAGACCAACGGTTGTGCAAGGATGTGATAATGTTTTTATTAAGATAAATATAATAGCTTAGAATAGCTTTTGTTTTTTGTTATTTGTTTAAGCACACATATATACATTCTCCAGCACTATAGGCAATAAAATTCAATTTGAACCATTATTATTACATGCGTTTTTAGTCACCTAATGCATAATTAAAATAGATAAAAAAACGGCATTATTTGAATACAATAAACCAATAATTTCTAACTTTTTATTTCTTTCTGGACTTATAATATACTCGTGAATTGTCACTAAGGATAAAACAAATTGTTAACTATGCGATTACATGTCCATATCTGCTTTAGTTTATAATGATTTTTGAGCCAATAAATAAAGTAACATTTTATTTTGTTTTATTAAACACACGTTTTACTAATTTTTTATTTAAGTTTTTATTTACAGAAAGATTTATACAAATATTCTGATGCACACATCGCACATCTTTCACTTACCACTTTCAGATGAAATTAGCCCTTGTAAATTTCAAAAAGCCATTCCTTTATTATAGCAATACTTCCCCTTACTAGGTTATAGGTTAGTGAAAGTAATGAACTCTTGACGATAGGCGTATCTTAGTAATTCCTGATTTCTCGCTCTAGTTTTCTTCATTTACATACTTGAAGTTTTTCTTTCGTACAAGATTGAATTGAAGTCATTCCCTCTACCTTTCTGAAAATTTTGAAGGGCACCGGAAATGGAACCTTATGCTCCGAAGCCAGGGACGTAACCAATTACTAACTACACTACAAAGACAGTCCCACTTCCGGTGTTATAATTTAAAAATAAATTATCTCTCAAATGGTTAGCTAATACATCTATTTCTGTACATTTTTCAATGCTCTCCTAGTTAAATCTGTTAATATTTTAGTTAATTTTTTAAGTTTTTGAAAAATACCACCATATTTGTTTAGTTCCTTTTAATATTCTTGTTTGTTTTAGTTAAAGTAAATAGGGTGAAGGGATGGGGTTCTATGTCTAATCTGTTTAATTCGGAAAGCTATGATTTATCGTAATTTTAAGTGACTAGAATGGATTTATTTAATACAGTGGACATATTCGAACATTCATATTTCCAGTTTCACCTTAAACATTAGGTAAAATTATAAATAAGCTTAGAACTCACTTCTTGTGGGTTTGTACTGCACCATCAGGCACCCATATTGTGACTTAAACGAAATGATAACTTTCTCCCCGAAATTATGTCAGTTTCGATTATGTTGTATCAATTTGAAATTAATTAAATATTATCGAAACCTCCTAAGTAATATTAATTAGCAATTACTGGAGTCATCAAAGGATATGTTAAAGAGATTAATTATGCTGAGGCAAACTTCAACCTTTTTAAAAAAGAAATGCTTTAGAAGCACATTTCTTGCCTCGCCGAGGAATGCTTAGATTAAAAATAAAAAAAATATTATGTATTGTATATGTATTTTATATTCATCTGTACATATTAAGGATTTAGTTTTTGTCCATGGCTTAATTCAGTGGTATTCTTTCTGTTGAATTTAATTAATGTGATTAGATTATAAACACTTATTTGCAATTCTTTTAATTTTTCTCTATTTTATTAATAAGTAAATTATTTTCAGGTAATAATATTTCGTTTTTGTGGTTGATATAGATTTTGTGTTGTTCACTCGATAGCTGCATTTGAGCCTATCATTCTTCAAATATATTAATTTAAAAGAATGGTATGTTGATGTTTTATTTTTTCCCATTGTTAAGCAGTTATTGATATGTTTATTGAATATACTGCCGGATATCGGAGGGACTGGTTGGTGTGAGGAAGTGTTTATTGGAATGCTATTAGAAAATATGGTTGAGGAAACAGGCCAGTTCCATTGAGGGTGGTATTGTGCCAATGATTTATCGTAATCGAAAGTAATGGACCGGCCCGGCCACTGGGCTCCAACTCACAGCCCATGTAAATCCCTACATTTATTTAAATATCTCGGTTAAATAATTTATATTTGGTCTGACAGATATAAAAAGTTTTGAATTTATTAAAGCTTCAAGTAAAATGTCGTTATAATAAAATGGAGCTGTACTAGTATTTAACAACAATCTCACTTAATAATAGCTATATTTAAAAAATCATAACGCCCTACGAAGTTAAAATTATTAATGGCAGTTTCCTGATTTCAAATAATTATACTAACAAAATAGGTTTTCGAATAACTCAAAAACTGTAAATCACCCGGAATATTATATCTACTATTTGTGAAATAATAAGATTCTCTACAATAAAAATCCATTTTCACCTAAATCAGACGGACCAATACTAGTAAATATTTGTACTGTAGATCCATGTGTATTTTGTAAATATTCTTTACAGGTTCCCATGAAAACCAGTTTTATCTTTATCTTGGTATATAATAGTCAACAATCACTGACTTATTGTATCTCCAAAACGATTATGATATAAAGCAGAAATTAGTTGTTCTATTTATGTGCAATATTGGCTGGATTGCAATACATTCGAACTTTAAGATGTTTAAAAAAATAGATTCTCGAAGAATTATAAATCCGTGTATTTCTTGAAAGGTCATAACCCCTCATTTGAAACATAATGAAATTTTCTACAATAAAAATCCATTATGATCTAAATTGGACCACTGCTAGTAAAAGATTGGATTTGGGATCCATATATATTTAGTAAATATTATATTCAGGTTTCCATGGAAACTAGTTTCATCTTCTATCTGAAAACTAGTTCGATGTATGTAAAAAATGACATACTATACGGCTGAAATTATTAATGGTTGTTATGCATATGTTGGATTGGATGTGCAATAAGGTTTAGTAAAAATATATTTAAAAAAAAAAACGCACTCTTAAGTGTTTTGAATTTTAAAAAATCTAAAATGAAAAATAAGAGTGTGACTAAAATTTTTATAATTAATAAATTTAAGGTTTTTTTCCGAGCTAGTTAGCAGCCTTCGTATTTCAAACGTTTTATTTTTTATTAATTATGTCATAATAATATATTCCACACAACGTTTTGGAAGTTTCGTCCATCTTCAGGCGTTCTCTATTTTATCATTTTAGTTATATCTGCTATTTTTTCCCCTTTCCTAATTTGTTTTATTACATCAATATGTTTAAACTATTTGTTTAATGGTCACTTTTTGTATATGAAAAATAAAGAGGTTTTGAAAATAAAAATAAAAAAAACACTTTTTGTATAATATCTCATTTTTGACTTATCATATATTTTTTAAATTACAGATCTTATATTGTCATGTTGTTTTGTTTCATTCTTACATCGGTTCTCATAAAAATTTTATATAATCGAATCGTTTGAAGGGGAAAAAAAATATTTCTATGTTTGCAAAATTCTATTTTCGGATACCTACCGAAATTCCTGAACATTTTGATTCAAGTATTATCGGTGTGATATTTTCCCTCATGTTTTGACTTCTTTATTTTTGGATCGCTCGTTGTTGTTTTTTTTCTGGGCGCTCCAGGGTCGGGAGGAAACTGAATTCGACTTTACACGTGATTGAGAAAACGAAATAAGACAACGTCTCAAAACAGTATTAATTTGAGATGATATTCGGAATTGAAAAGGATGTGTCGGTTTCAGTCCGACAGAAAATTTATGGGTTGAAAAAATTTCTAAAACTGAAACTCAAAATACTGCCCTTGAGTTCAATGATGATTCCTCTATTTTTGTTCTGGCCTTTTTTCCTGATATTATGTAAGTTTTATAAATTCCATTTCTTAATAACCACCATTATGACCTCTCTTGACAAAAACGTTTTTATAATAGTTTAATATGTATATCATAAACATTCACTTTCATTTTGTAGTTCTTGTATTTTAACACCTTCCTTTAGATTTATGAATATTATGAAGTCACATTATGAGGGTTCTTTTCTCAGTATTCAATTGAAAAAAAACAATTGTGGACAGATCATTTTCTTGAAACCAGTTAAAAATTGTTATATCTTATCTTTTAATTCGTTCATAAGTGGCACCTTTTTTTTATTAATGTGTATTAAATGATCATGTGCGAAGAGCGTTAAAGATTTTCACGTATTGTATAATGGACGTCCACGTATTCAGATTTACCTCTAATAACCTCTACAGATTTTTGAATTTTGATTTTTTTTTAGGTCACAAGAATGAGATTTAGCCTATCTTTTAAGAGTATTTTTTATTTTCTAACCTTATTCAGCCCTTATAATTCTAGAATTTTCTAGAATAGTAAAATAAAAAATTCTTAATTATTTTGACGATTTACATGCTAACCCTAAAGAACAAATCGATCAGCCAGGGAAACTCCAATTATGATGAAGGATTCTTATAGTAAATTAGATTCTAAAACTTTTTTTTTTATTTTTTCGATTTTTCGCACTGTTTACGCGTAAATCGTCAAATGCGGTAAAAACTTGTTATAATAAGGCTTAAGATCTACACCTTAAGGAAGTTTCGGATATAAAAAATTTCCTCATATAAATTGGTTCTAAAATCTAATTTACTATCCTAATCTGTAAAAAAAACCCATTCAATTGGAAATTTCAGTTAGATGTGATGGAGAAAATCTTTAAAAGATAATGTCACTGTTATGATGTATCAAAAATTAAATAGAACTTCCAAAAATTATCCCACATATACGCTCTAGGTATTTTTTAAAAATTTATTATATATTTTAATCCAAAGTTTGAATTACCATAATTGGAAAGTGGAACTTTTCGACCAGAAATGCGCTTTGCCTAACTGTAGTTCTGTCCAGAATTTATCGTTGCCTAAAGGTTAAGAAGCTTTCTTCTATGTTCCCTTTCCCTTAGATAAAGCGGCTTTAGTTGTGAAATATTAGAAAATGTCTTAGTCGTAGACAACTGATGTAGTGATATATGAGCTCATTGACACTATGTTTACAGATTATATAAACTCATTAAATAGTAGTAAAATAGAAATAATAAGTTATTTTCATTGAAAAATCGGAAGCATCCAGTGATGGTAAAATATAAAATTTCCATTGACCAAAAAATCACATTTTTTTAAAATTAATTTAATTTAAAAAATTTATAAAATGATTTACCTCCTTACTTCCTTTTCTGTTTAGTATGTTCTTTAGGTTAACAAATTTGGTTTCTACTTAGATAATGGGTTGTCTTTTTGATTTAATAAATATTTGAATTTTAAATGTGGACAAAAATTTGTTTATAGTACGCTACACAATTTTTTTCTGGAGTAAAATCGTTTTAAAGATCTTTTATCAACTTAAACGAATCGTGATAAATACTACACATTAAAAAAAAACAACTAAATTATATGTTTTTTGATTGTATAATATTATTTTATTGAGGAACAATTAATCTTTCTCAAACCCGATTCTACAAAGTTCCGATTAACGGTAGAGCAGTTATGCCAAAGTATCGGTTCTTTCAGAAGTCGTATATTCATTTTCCTGAAGTCCTTATGAATTATATATATTCAGAACAATAATGATTAACACAATATTGTCTATAATTTCTTAATTTCAATTCATATTCTTCATTTCAAAGTATTTCAGTAAACATTCAAAAATCATTATTTTATATGTATTAATATATGTAGTAGTCTTTGTGTTATTTCTAATTTCTTTATGTGGACCATTTGTCTTACAATGTTTTATTTTTATCTTTTACCTGTACTGAAGGTAATTTTAGGGAGATCTGTTGGAAACAGTTTCAAAGGCAACCTATTCAGTTACGTCCGATTTAGTTCTTCGGTCGGAATCTATTTGAATGTCTTCTTCACCTGTTGTTAAATTTTCTGTCTGCATACAAAAAATAACCTAATAAGTTTTGTGATGATTTGACGTTATTTTTTGCTTTACTGAAAAAAGCAAAACAAATGAAACAAATAACGTTTATCTAAATTCATTTGTATGGAATTTATACATACTACTTTGGATAGTAATATTTATAAAATATTGATAAATAGTTTTAATAGTTAGTCGCTTGTTATTAAATTATTTTATATGTGCTCTTTTCATATCTTACATCTTAGTAAGTCGAAATATTTCAAATTTATTGTTTTTTGTTGAAAATATTGATGTAATATTTAGGTGAAAAACGTCTTTAGTCGCACGTTAAAAAATATATACATAATCATAAATATAAATATATCATAATAATTGTGATATATACATCATTTCATGTGTTATTTTTATTTAAACACTTCTATGAATTTTCGAATACATACCATATTTTCTGGAACAAATAGAATAACGTTTTAAAATCCCACAATTTTTCCAGTTGTTTTCGAAAAACCCGAGAATGGTTACAAAATATTATGGTTGCACCATCGAATTAATGTTGCAAGAATATTTTATAATTTATGTTCGGCGTTCGAGCTAAGTTTTTTTTTTTATTTCACAACCACAGCCGATTGGAGGACGACAGTACGAGATTTAGAGGGAAAAATTCTGAAGGTAAAACCAGAAATCAATCCTTAGATATTGTCGGATTTTTGTTATTAAATTGTTTACTAAAATAAATAATGATTGTATCCAAGAAATAAAACTTTTTTTTCAGATTTTAAATGGTTATTTGATATTTTGAAAATTATTCATCTTTCACGAAACCATGTTCTTAAAAATTTATTATATTTGCCGTTCGCATAGAATTTTTTAAAAAATGTTATTCTTCTCAGTTAGAAGTTTTAACTTATTATCCTTAATTTATTTATAATTTACATATTTTGGTGCTCCAAATTTTTCCCTTGTAATGGGATTATATATGCTTAGTAACTACAGGGAAGAGAAATCCTTAAATTTGTTGCTAATGGGAATTCGATGGAGGTTCAGCCGGTTGGAAAATCACCAACCGTTTAGCATTATAAAAGGCTTATTTGTTAGGCATTCAGTCTTATGCATATTAAATGGACACTAAGAATTTCACAGACGGTTTAGGCCCATTTTTTTGGCCATATTTCATGAAATGTTTCTGCCTAAATAAATGATTAATAGTTAGAATTATTTTTAAATAAATATTTATTCTATGGTACTTTTGAAAATTATTTATGTATTCAGTAGATTAATCGATTTGTGAATGTGGTAGTCGATTCAGAAACAGTGCTGTTTCGATTCTGGGACTGACTTTAATTTCGTAGTGGATCCACAGAAAATTATTTTCATCAATACCATGGTTTAAAAATTTAACAACAATACTTGAGAAATGTTTATATAAATGAGACTTATAATTATGATTGATTTATAAAGAACACCTCGTACATGAAAAACTGTATTTAATAATAATTCAGAATAAAGTGAAATATTAATACAGCCTCTCTGTTCAAAATAATTTACACTATATTTGTAGAATATTCATTTAGAATTAATTTACCTCATTCTTGAAAGATAAATAAATTATAAAGGACACGGTGATTGGTTGTTTTCTTGTAGTTGTAGCCGGCGAGGGTACAAAATATGATGATCTATTCTGGTTGGATTTTTTGCAAAGTTTCGAGGTATATTGAACAGAGCTTGGATTCATTATAAGTTAAATAGATTACAAAACATAAAACAACTAATGATTTGGATTTAATACACATATCTTTTTGATGAAAAATTATCAAACGCAGTAAAAAGAAATTACTACCCTTTAATCTAATATTCAATATTGCCACACAGCTGTGAGAGTTAGTTACCTAAGCTAGGTAAATTTCAGTTCCCCAGAGCAGGTTATGCTGGCTCGACAACCAAATATTCCCTTGTAAAGCTTTATGTTTAAATTTTTTTAAAGGTGACTCAAGTGACATGTCTTTAGTACTATATTTACACGGAATCTGTGATACTTATAAATTCGAAAAAAATCGGCAACGCGATTTTACCTCTTATAAGTAATCAAACATCATTCTAGATAAATCTCGTCTTTACCATCATTTTGTAGTGTGCCCATATATATTTTTTTTACTTCGATAATTCGTCCGAGATGTCTATAGAATAATGAATTAATTACGTTTTTTTTTTAGTTACACTTTATGGTGCTACAGTGACACTATATTATATTCCTTAGGTTTAGTTCGTTGTTTTGAAAGGAAATACACATAAGGTGGTGGAAATAAAAAATGAAATATCCTCAAATTTGCTGTCTTGGTTTCGTTTTAACATGTTTCTCAGAAGTACAAAGCGGTTTTATATTATTGTCTTGCTATTGAACATCACTACCATTTGTGTTCCACCCTCAAGGCTTACTATTGCGCGGTTAAGTTGCTAATCTGTAACTGTCAAAGACCTTATAACCTTTGTTATCATGCGATGTGTCAGTAAACTTAAAGAAGGGACACTGTCGCGCGCTATATGGAGAATTGTCGTTGGTATGATGGATCCATACAAGAGAACCACAAGGTAGGACTGGCACGTGGTGCAGTTCCGCTAGGTAGAAAGGGAAAAGGAAACGGTGGGAGGAAGATGGTGGACCGCTGAGTCGAGTCTTTTACGTCATAACTGGTCCGAGCAGCTGATCTCAAGGACGCCTGACGTCACGCCCACTTTCCTGATTGACCCCGATACCTCGGCCCTGCTTACGTTTGTTTGTTTGCCTTTTTCTATGATTAATTTCTGACACGTAATAGTTGCCCGTTCCAGTTTGTCGAGAATTTATGTCACCTATTTTGGGGACTTGGACCGTGGTCAGTATTTCCCGGCGAATGACGGAAACTCGGGGTTTTTCTGTTTCTGTTTGGAATTTACTGTTTGCTTCATATAGTTAGGATCATGGTCAGTTTGTCTATGGGAAAGACGGAAACTCGGTAGTATTCTTAATCTAGTTACGTTGTAATCAAAGATTTTGTACTTCCGATCATTTCGATGCTCAGCTCACTTGGTTTTGTAATCCAATCTATAAGATATTAATTTTATGGATTTCGTTAGCAGAGCAAATAGTATTATTGTATAATACAATATTTCGATATTTATCAAACGTAATGGCTTCAGCATTCCTAAATTGGTTTACATTGTATTTTTTTTCATCTTTTGAAATTAAATGAAAAGTAATTTTATTTAGGGACGCTTAATCCTTTAAGAATAAATTGAATGTAAATTTGACACAATAGAGTATTAACTAAATAATGACAACAATAAAATAATAAAATAAAAAATTAAATATAAAAAAAGTTCTGAAGTATCAAACTTGATATTTATAAATACTCGTTAGCATAAAATAATTGACATTAATATAATGAAAAAAGTAGGGTAAATAAAAAAAAAAAAAAAAGCACACTCTCCGCTCTATTTTAACTGAGAAATAAGCTATTGGAAGAAGCTAGATGACCGTAGGAACTAGACTAGATTGTTCTGGTGGCGGTCAATAAAGGTATCAAAATAGTAGAAAAAACTATTTATTGTAAACCAACGTTTCGTTTTGACATTTCTATTCCAATCTGACCTGATGAAGTCATGCAAAGTGGGGTGAAAGGTTAGTTTACAATAAATAGTTTTTTATATCACTTTGATACCTTTATTGACCGCCACCAGAACAATCTAGTTCATACGGTCAACTAGCTTCTTCCAATAGCTTATTTCTCAGTTAAAATAGAACGGAGAGTGTGCTTTTTTTTTTTTTTTTATTTACCCTACTTTTTTCATTAGTCACCCGGACTACCTAACTAAAAAGAAATAAGCTATGCTTTAATGGGGTTAGTGAAGAGTTTTTACAAATGGGATGTGAGTAAGTAATTTTAAAAAATAATTTTTTTAAAAGGAAACCGTTCTATGTGAAGGAATTGACAACTTTGTGGGTTGGGATCTCGTGTTGAAGGAATGGACATAGGAACACAGGGTAAACAAATTTCGGATATAGAGAGGTTTTTAAATTAAAAACAAGTGGTTCTGAGTAAATACACTCCAAGGAAATTTTTCTGACGGAAAAAATATTGAAGCCACTTAAATTTGGTGTATCAGCTGGAAACATGAGAGCGCCCTGAGATCACGGAGATGAATCTTATAGAATAATTAAACAATCTCTTCAGCATCATCTCTTGTATATTTGGCAATCCAACATAAACAAGGCAGTCGTAATAGAAACGGTGGAAAATAAGGAGGGTAACTGGAAACTGACGGGTTTTGAATCATGGAGTCTTAGGAACTGTTAAAGGATAGCAGTGGAATTTCCGCTACTTCGAGAAGTATGGTCATTCCAGGATAACTACTGCTCAAACATCACATCCAGATTTCTAACTGAGTTATGGAATTGAACGAGTCGCTTGAGATTGTTTCAGTTTAACTAAACATTTCTTGTAAGCCAAATACAAAAGAACCATAGTTCTGATTCAGTCTTTCTCTGTACTTTTGAGTTTTACTTAGAGGGATTTTCCCTAGTAAAGAAAGAGATCTATTTTTAGAAAACGGCTAAAATCATTTAAATAAAATTCCGCTTGGATTTAGTTTCTGACGTACCTATTACATCTTCTGAGTGATTTTTTTTTATTAATAATAAATCTACTTGGCTGATTGAAACTTAAAATATTTTTGTAGGAAGATAGTCCGTCCGGGTGACGGCCAATAAAAGTATCGATATAGTATAAGAAGACTATCGTAAGCCAATGCTTCGCCCCACTTTGCAGGGCTGTCATCTTGGAGCACTGAGAACGACAGCCCTAACGAAGCCCTACCAAGTGTGGAGAAACGTTTGTTTACAATAAATAGTTTTCTTTTATGATACCTTTATTGACCGCCACCCGGTCTATCTTCCTACAATATGTAGCTTAATTTTTGATAGCAGTACTATTTTGAAAAGTATGTTGAGGGACCTCAGTCCACAATACTATCTTTTGAAATGCCTCTAATTCTAAATAAAATTAAAAAGTAAAATAAAATAAAAAAAAGTCCAATGTGCCACTACTAAAGCTCCGATATATATTGTTGAAGTAATTAACCAAAGATCATTACTCTTTCGTGAATAGTGATTGGTAACTGACTAATAAAATCGATCACAGATCAGAGCCCTAATATTGAGTAGTTATCAGCTAATTAAGCTTCATATTGACAAATCACCAAGTAATGGTGATTAATTATTGGCATGGTAATTGCTGATCGATATGGGCCATTTTATGTCCTACTAGCTGTCTGTATGCTTGGGCTAGTGTTACTATACCTAATAATCTATTATTTTGCATTTAAAATTAGATTATTATCTGTAAAGATGATGTGTAAAAAGTTTTTTGCTTATTGACCAATACTAGATTACATTAATTAAAATTTCGTACTGTCATAAATATGTTAGAACTATGCTTGAACGTGCTATTCGAAAGAAATTCATTGTGCTAACCAACACATAACTGCTATATTTTACGTTGGGAGCATAAAACGAAATTGGTTTATTGACATGGTACTGGCTTTGTTTACTCCATGGAGTTCAGTCCTTTTCCCCGGTATGGACAATATGTTGGGTATATTTACAGGCCGCCTGTTTTAAAATGAAGTATTTTCCTGAATTCCAATAATATTTTCCTACATTCCCAGTTTAATTATTATTTAAACAAATTAGCTTTATCATGGAAATGCAATGAATACTAATTAAAAACTGAATTTTCTTCGTATTTCATTTAGATACTAATCATTTGCTGTTAATGTTGTTAAAGTTTCTTAGATAGGCTATAGACTCTTATAGACTACTAAGTTGATGTGTGTCAAATTACTTTTAGGTGTGTATGTAAATTGAATTATTAACTTTTATAGGATTATAAATACAATTCTAACGAAAATGGATCCAAAAACAATCAAACCTCATTTAAAAGGATAAAATATACAACTATTTTTGTTTTTAATCCTGCATTATAAGGACAAGATAGAACTTCATACACTTACAAATATATTATACACTTAAACAATATACTGACACTAATTACATGACTCAAACAAGGAAATCCATTTAGCAAGAAAAGGACTGATTAAAAAAATTATAGTTTTTTTTTTTAAATGGACGTGTATCTTAAACAGGGGTTTCTTTCTCGACTGTCATTAAAGTAGAGTTGTCAAAAAAACAACCATAGTCTACGGTACAATCTATGAAATGCATCAAATACAAAAAAAAATTCAGATATGCCACTTTGCAAGCAAAGCAGCAAGCAATATATGAAAATAATACTCAATTAATTTATATTTACACCAATTGCACTTCATTTATAAATGAATTGAACATTATAATTTTAGAATTTTAAATGTATTAAGAAATTGAATCGTACATAGAGAACAAATTAATGTATAAAATTAGAAATTGAAATTAAAATTGCTATCACTAATAGTAATTTACACATTAGTGTATCTATCCTAT
Source organism: Halyomorpha halys (assembly GCF_000696795.3). Classification (NCBI taxonomy): domain Eukaryota; kingdom Metazoa; phylum Arthropoda; class Insecta; order Hemiptera; family Pentatomidae; genus Halyomorpha; species Halyomorpha halys. Next base: position 842,548 of record NW_027108721.1, on the reverse strand, counting down.
TTATAAGGATTAATTCATATAATTTGATATCTATAGAGATCTGTTTTCTATAAAGGAAAATTATTAGTTGACCGTACGTGATGATCGGAGGAAGATGGTCTGGATTTTCTGAGGATTTCTCTATTTCTGATATCCACCATGATATCCTTCAGTTCAAATACCCTCACTAGCATCATTATCAGATTAGTTTATTTATGACACATACTACGGTAGTTTGCTTATCCGGGCCTTTACTTAGTCATTGTATTTCCTTATTAGAATGTTGTAATTAGTGTTAGTATTTTGTTTAAAGTTAGTGTGTGAAGGTCAATCTTGTTGTATAATGTAAAGTTTAAAAAAAATTATGCTAATTTAATTTGGTTGTATATTTAATCTTTCTATATGAAGTTTCCTGATCGCATTTGGACCCGACCCATTTTAGTTAGAATTTTATTTATAATTCTAAAAAACTTAATAATTTAAGACATGAGGGGTTCTAGAGGTTATTATGTCATCCCCGAGTTGAAATATTATAAATTTGTTTTATTCCGATAAACAATTAAGCACGGCATTTCAGACTGTTGAATAAAATACTATGGAATCACTTCTAGAAATATTTAATCCGATTGCATCGATTGGATACTTCCATTTATATGGAATAGGTTGTTTCATCGAACATATGTATTTTTAGAACCTCTGGATGTTATCTTTATTTAGAATACTGACGTAATTGGGTCCTGCTAACTTGTTTAAAGCATTGTATCTCTCTGGAAGCAAAGTTTATAAACATGACTTCACGGTTTGTCTAAATATATTTCTCTCATATGGGTGTTTAGCGTCTGTTATGAGTTTTTATTTCTTCTATGTTTTTTTAAAAGGTAATTTACTCTGTTAAGTATCATCATTGAGATTATTTGTATTAAAGTAACGATTATATCTTAATTTAAAATCATAAAGGTTACTAGACTTGTTAATTTCAGTGAATCGGTCTTTAGTCTCAATTTAAATACCATGACTTCTTGCATTGTATTTGATTTTTTTTTTCCATCATTCTTATTATTTGGTCTAAGACTCGTCGTGTAGTTATGAAAGTAACTATTATATTGATAACAAAATTTTTAGACTTGTACATTTAAAGCCGTGTAAGGTTCTCATTCTGTCATAGGTCGATGAAAGGTATTATTGTGGAAAATCGAATTTTCGAACGCTTTGTCCTTTGAGTTTCTTCGATTTTCCTCCTCACAAAGCATCAAAAATTGCTTCCGGTGTTAGGCAATATGCGCGCCTTCGGGGCGCGTTAACTCGAAAAAATTGCTGATATAAATATGAATCTCTCCCATTAAATAAATATTTCTTTTTCCTAAGGAAATTCCAAAGCTAAGAAACTTTTATCATGAGAAACAAGGTACAGAGAGCAAATACCTGTATGGAACATACTGTATTTAAAGGGATTTAATTCTTTTCCAGATATTTTTAGGTTGAATGAACCCGATTTAATTAACATGAGAATTATTAATTGTGGCTACGAATTTTGTTTATACAAAACGAGAGAATTATTTGTTTGCCACAAAAGAGTTCATCAGTCTAAATTCCCTGACAATATATTAGCGTGTATAGATCGGAATCAGGTACTTGTCATTTAAAATATAAGGATTTTGTCATAAGATTCTGAATTTGCCATAATTAATAAATTTACTTGTGCTGATTTTCTTTTAGAAATATCTCAGCAATAAAAAGTAGTCCTTTATTGCTTAGCTCGGCCATTAGCAGGAAGTTTCTTACCTGGACGTAGTATTCTTCAGGTTAATGAGAGTACTAGTCAATTATTTTTAGTGCTTTATGGACATTACTTTTTTACTTTTATAGTTGTAAGAACTATTATTTTGCATTTAGAAGTTTTGATTATATTCTAAGTTGTGGTGCCAACACTTAATACAGTTCGAAAAATAATAATAGTTAATAATGAGGTGTAGATAGTTGACCGTAGATTACTAATTGGTGAAGAACTTACATAAACAAAAAAAATATAAATAAATATAAAACAAATATTTATTTATGCCGACGTTTCGACCTGAGTTTCAGTCAGTTCAGTCACAGTCCAGTTTTAAAACTGGAGTTTTAGCCAGGATTCCCTGCTAACTTTCCGGATGAAGACCTTAAACTCAGGTCGAAACGTCGGCATAAATAAATATTTGTTTGTTTATTTACCTTCTTTTTGCTGACCGCATCCTCGACTATCTCCAATTAATAATAATTAATTTTTGATTATTTCTATCTAAACAATGAGTAAAATAATTTTGTAATATTATATTATTAGTCCGCTGGTCCAGTGAACTTCTTAATTATTTTTTATTCAATATTTATAGTGATATTAGTGCAAAGAGGTTTTTTTTTTTGTTTTTTTTACAACTTAAATTTATATCCTATCACAGAATAAATCAGTATTGCATACGAAAGAATTATTGGTTTATATTTTTTATTAATTAATCATTACGTTAAATCTCATTTTATTTCTTTTCTTTTCTTTCTCGTCAGTAAAGCGAATGTGACCACAGAGTATGGTGGTAGAGACGATAGGCAACATAGAAGCGGCCAATATTGAATCTTGTGTTCATTATTCAGCGAGATCGCTCCATCATTTAGAGCCTTCCATCTTCAATGCGTTGGCTCATTTGTTTATATTAGACTATTATCACCTTTCATGAAAATGGCTTTCAGGCAGAATAATAGCCTTCGCCCAATATCCACACATGCCCATACAACCCCCAACCAGCCCGTATTACAATGGCTTCCACCCCGTCCTTAATTTGACGCACCCAAACCTTATCCGCACAAATTGTACTTTGATGTTTTTTTATCCGGATCTTTCTCTGTTTAACAAGATTGCCGTTTTCTTGATACTTTTGTTATTGAACATGCCGTTTTCTTGATACTTTTGTTATTGAACATAAATTTGTCCAAAAAGATTAAACAAATATATTAGAGCCATTATCTCCTTGAAAGAATTATAATAATTCTCCTTCTCAAGAATTATAATAACTGTTTTATATATTGTATCTGTTGGAAAGATCCCTTTTTAGGGGCTCAGTACTGAATTAATAAGTAGAAGAAAAATCTCTCTCAAAATTATTGTATAAGAACGGGTATCAATTCGGAATGTCTTGAAGTTGAACGTCTTGTTCCTTGAAAATGGCGAGTTATTAATTTTCAAAACATTTAGCTATTGTTGATTAATATTTGTTTTTGTAGTGTAAAACTTTAAAATTAATTGTAAAAGATTTTAGTTTTGCAGATTATATTTCTTAGATTGTAAGTTTTATTTATTTTCTAATGGATTACTGTATTAGAAATGCAATAACTTGTTGCTTTTTGTAAACTTACAGTAACATCAGACTACTGACTACTTATTTACTAAGAAAATGCCAGTACATTTTTACTCCGAGAGTATAGTATAGAGAGGGCAGTATAGTTATATCAATAGAAACAAATTCTGTTAGTTTCCTTGCTTTTCTTTTGATTTACCATTTCTGCGGAAATACTCTTTGATTTGAAGCGTCCCTGGTTTATCATATTTTTCTTGTTTTGTTTTTTTTAATTATTATTCCTATTAATGTTTTTTTATCACCCTCTTTCTGGTCATTTTACATAAGGAAGAATTTACTTCAGAATATCGAACTATTTTAACCATGGTAGGGAATATCAAGTTTTTTTTTGTGAGGCGACCACAGAAATAAATGGTGACGAGATTGAAGAGTTTGTTGATACCTACGCCTCAACTCCCACGGCTACTGTTCTTAGGGGGGGGGGGTATTGACTTTTATTTCGTGGGGGCACAATAGAAATGAAAACCTAACTCTTACACTCTGGTTAGAATAGGTTAGCTGCCTTTAGAAATCCCCCCTCTCCCCTATAACATAAATGACCAGGTAGGTTATAAAAAAAAAAAAAGAAATCCTCAATAGTTTATATGTGTAAGGAAATCTATTGCTTTTTAGTAAATTGATTCTTCTTTAGTTTATGGTTTGTAAAGT
>NW_027108721.1:823615-837456 GCF_000696795.3 Halyomorpha halys | reverse complement strand
CCTCCTATTCATAAAGTATAAACATTTGTGTTTACATGGATAAAAGTTGTATTGAACGGAATGAAATACCAAAAACTCTAGAACCAAAATAAACAACGAACAAACGAAAAACGACAGGACTTTTTGAATGCCCTGGTATATTGGCTTGATAGTGTTAGGTTTATTAGTATTGAAATTTTATTTTTAATTATACCAATTAGCTTTTATAATACTACCTGTTATTAATATTATTTTGTATTATGTTGTATGTTAAATTATGTATAATAAGTATAATTAAAGATTATTTTAATTTTTGTCCAAAGAATACCTATAGCTAATTACATTTTTGTTTTCTAGGTGAGTCGTCTTGGTTCATTTCTTGGTTCACAGTGTGTAAGTTTATTGTTTTTCATTTCTTAGTATTATAATACACGTAATAGTTTCGTTTGGTTCTCTAACTATTTGTATACATCTTGACGTTAGTTTCTACAAAGCATGAATTTATTTTAACATTTTCCTTCAAACTAAAGGATTGGAATTTAAATTTTTTCCCCCAGTTAATTGTACTATACATCTTACATACAATATTGAACAAAAAGTTATTTCGGTTACAGTTAGAATCCAACATTACCATTTTCCCTTAAACTTAAAGATTAGAATTAAATGTTTCCTCCAATTAAACACATCTTGCGCATTAGACAAAAATTTCAGTTATAATTACAGTTATAATTCCTGTAGTTTGAAATTTCGGAAAGAAAATTTCAATCACAGGTAATTTTAATTGATCATTTCAAGTACCTGTGGTTCGTTGAACAAAATAATTGCAATAACTAATTATAACATTATGCAACAGTAATTAATCTTAACCCTGTACTGAGATCTTGCATGTCTTTTTTGTTTGGATTTTACAGTTGTGTTTTATTTTAAAAAGATTACACAATTAATAGAAAAAAATATCCTCAATTACGTAAATAGTAATGGAACCGTTTTTTACTAGTTTGAGGCTGTTGTGGCCTCCCTCGGCTGATTGGTCTGTGTCATTGTGTTTTCTTTTCTTCCTTTTTAATTAATTTCTTATATAAGACTAAAAAAAAAGATAAAAAAATGTTTTTATTCCAACTATTAAGTTTTATTTATATACATCGGATGATAACTAAAACATTCATTCGTGACTTATAAAGTTTGCTTTTGTAAAAACTGGGATAGAATTTGTAATTGTAAGCAAAATTAGTTCATTTTTTCCTAAATGACTTTAAACTTCACAGTATACCATACAGCATCTATTTTGAAGTTAATAAAATTTGATTCAATTTCAAACCAAAGTGAGCTTTGTTCGTCCAATACCTTACAAAATACAGCCTCCAATCATTGACAATTTTCGCCAAAAAGTAAAAAAAAAAATAGTCGTAACCGTCATTAATTTTGTAAAATTTCGTCAAATATATTCGTTTTAAGTGGATATTGATGAAGAAAAAATTAAAAGTAAATTTATTTAGCTTTAATTGTAGCCGATAAAGATAGTTCATGTTTAATGGTTTTCTTAAAAATTACGAATTACCAAAAATTTTAAAATTTGATAGAAACATTTTGAAAAACTATTTAGGTTATAATTAATACATTTCTTCTAATTATAATAGAAAGAATAAATTAGAAATGACGAAATTTTACAAAATAAGGACTTTTTTTAATTTATGGAGTCTATATTTGTTTGTCTGTATTCACTGTCCATTTTGGAAAGTAAAGGTCGACAATGCACATAAAAAAAAATGTATCGACTTCAAAAGAAACTATAATAATTACCACGCCTATATTTCACACTTATAAAAATAATTACTATAATAATTAGGCCTTCAGTTTTGTAGTTATTTAGTAAAAAAGGCATATATTTTGCTTTAAATTTCAGAGGAAGTCCTTGTTCTTTCAAATTCAAATTTCGTCACGTAAAACTGTTTTTTCTTTTATAAGAAGATGGTCAAAAAAGATACAAAAATAGCATACAAAATTGTTTATTGTTATATTTTCTATTTTTTCGACCGCCACCTACAATGATCTCATACTGTCAACATAACAATCTTCCTACATTTTTTCTATTATTATTTTGGAGTAGGAATCAAAATTTAGTAGCTAGAACCCAGACAATAAATTCGTGCCGGCCGGTTTAATGGATAAATTATTTGATGTATTTAAATAGTTATGTGATATTCCAGAAAAATATTCAAATTATTTCTTTCATCGGTACAATGGTCCTTTATTTATTTCAGTAATTACCGAACTGTCTCATTTAATCACAGATATAATAGTGTAAGAGGTGTGCATTCTATTTAAAAATTTATGTAAGTTTGAGCTGCTATGAAGCTATATAAAGCCGTGTTTGTAAACTTTATTACTGATTTAATCGTTGGCAACTTAAATTAAAAATTAATTCTGGAATAGCATGTTGAATCTCGAAGTAAATAACTTTATGTAAATAAAATACAGTTATCGCTTATATAGAGTTACGTTTATCATTCAGTATTATTTTACCTGACCTTTTTATCATTAAATATTTTATTTATAAAGGTCACGAGTCTAAACTTATTTATTTATGCTTTCTAGACTATTTCGATTCTATGAAGTTCAACGAAATTTGCATTAGTGTATATTGTGTTTGCAAACATCGTAATTTTAGGAATTTTCAACGTATAATATAAAATATGCAAGTAGAATAAATTTATTTTTTTCAGTTTTTTGGACACTACTTGCATATCTTATACATATCTTCTTACCTACATGATATTATATTTCATCTGTCACTGTTTTCAATCTACTACCATACCATTCCACGATTATCAATCAATTAAAATTTTGTACTATTCAATTATCAGTTTATTTATTTCTAATTATTAACTATAAATTAAAATAACACTAGTGCTGTCTAAATAAGCCTACCATATGTTTCTTTATGTAGAAATGACATGCATACAATGTCATGCCAAATCAATGACTATACCTCTTTGTCTATTTAATAATAGCTTCTGAAATAATAACTATGTCGCTCTTTCGCGCGGAAAAAGTAGATTAAATGTTAAATGTGTAATTCGAGACTAAATAGTAATTTTATAGACAAATTCTTGTGTTGGGATAGTTTTTTCTAAATTACTAAATAACTATTTTTGGCGCATTCGACCTTCTCGATCTGAAACAAGTAATTGAATTTTAATTCGAAATTTCCATCTTCCTAAAGTAGTAAACATCAAACCAGTTGCGTGATTTAAATAGTTACTACCTAGTTTTAACTTTATTCAAAATTATCACTTTCGGTTTTAACTTATGATAAATATTAAAAGCTTTGCTCCATCCTACGCGTTTGACAAAAAAAAAAAAAAAAAAAAAAAAAGATGTCATTGTTTACCATATTTATTTATCCGCTAAAATCACGAAAGGATTTGGTAAAGTTAGGAGAAATAAAACATGAAGTTAAATTATTTAGATTATTTGGGACTAAATATTAACTTCTGGAGCATTGTATAACGAAGTTATTATATTTTATTGTATTAAGAACTTTTTAATTGAAAATTTAATGTCCTGTGTGAAATTGCACTTTTCCACGAAGTTCCGTCCCCAGGCTGTGGAATCCTGTGGTCTGCGGTAGCTCAGTAGAAATCCAACTTCACCCTTGTCCCCTTTGGACAGTAGCAATTTAATCATGCTATAAATTACGCTGGCTTACCTTTCTTTTTTATGTTCATAATCCACTTTTATGTTATAATTGGTCATCGGAGTGCTAATTATTATAGTTTGATAATTGATAAACAAATAGTTGATTCAAATTGACTTATTTGTATTAAACGGACTATGAAAATATGCATTCACTAGAGAGTAAGAATGTAGAGGTTTTTTTTTTTTCTCATTCTCCATAAAATGTCTCACATTTCCATTCTGAACATATCGATACCAAGAACTCAATAATCTAAATAAAAAAAAAAAAGTTCACTGACATAATTTTAGTTGTCTAGCCATTGCTATAAACAAGTCAATTAAATTGTCTATTTAACGATTTTAATCTAGAAAATTACCTCTCTTAAGAGAAGATTAAAAAAGTATTTTTTTAGTTGAATTATAGTTATGGTATACCTCAAAAAATGTATTTATCTTGACAATTACAGTAAAATATTGTAAAGAAACATAAGAGTGAAGTATAGGTGCTTGCTCGAGGTTTATTAATAATTACCATAATGGTTGCCGTTGCAGGCAAAAGGCCGGTTCGCAAATTAAAGACTCCTCCTTCCTTGTTACACTTAGCCCGGCAAACATTTTATTTATGCCGACTATTACACTAATTGCCAGCATTTATCAGTGAGCCTCCTTCACCGCAGCTTTAGCAAAACGGCTCCTAACACGTTTTTACCCACGGTAGTTTGTTTTTTCTCATCTATTTGCACCTCGTTTTAGTAGCTAATGTCTTTTAAGGCTGAAGTGATAGTATCTTAAGTATATATGAAGGTATATTATTTGTTTTATTTTGTATCTTCTTCAAGATAAAAAAGCTTTATTTGAACACCAGTACTGCCCAAACTTTTTTGGTTCCTACAATACACATCATAGTAACAGTCTTATTAGATATATTATTACCACTAAAATATATTATTTAACGAAGGAACAATAACTAAATATGGTGTCATTATTTTATTAATTAAGTTACATTGCTTTTTTTAAAATTATTTATTTATTTTTTTGTTCCTTTGTAAGTTTTTTCCCTTCTTTCTCCTTGATATGCTCTTTAGCGTATGAATATTTTCCTCTATATTCCTCTCCATCACATCTGATATCTCTCTTTTCCAAGAATCGAGAAGACATTTTCGACGGGTATAAATAAGATCACTCTTTCATAAATTTGTTATACGATTTTAGAGACATCCTTTAAGTACTAAAAACATATGTTAAAATGGATATAACGTGAAAAGTAAAGAGTAAAATTTATTTTAAAATATATTTTACTACATATTTTATTTCATATTTTACTATTGTCTAAAAACACAGATAGTAATTTACAGTGATTCTTGTTGATCTTACATATTTCTTTAATTATTGCTTAAATATACAACCTAGTATTAGATAAAAGTTTAATGTTTTATTAATTTTGATATTTAAATCTATTTTCTGGCTTGAGAACAATAAAACATAAATGCTGTTTCCTTATACTACTCGTATCGTCCTTTTTTTATTTGTTCATTGTAGAAAACTTCTAAATTAGGCCCAACAATTTAATATTGTTTATATTATTTTCTTGCTATGCTTCTAAATATCAGGTATATTTTATATTGTTATTTTTATAGCAATTGAAGTGTTATATCGTATTCATCTGATTGTTATTTTTATTTGAATTAATTTATCAAACCTTTTAATTGTATTTTTTTCGGTTGGTGGATAATTGCATTTTTTATCAAGATTCGAGATTTGATTTTATTATTTAATTAATTTCATCTGTCGTTTGAGAACAAAACCAAAAAAATTTTGAGTATTTAATAAAACTAATACTGAAGCAGTTTTACACTTAACTCCGACTCTGTACCAAATCGTATAAGACGTTTTCGAAATATTGGTGTTGATGTGAACATGTGTAACAGAAAGTTGTTATGTACATTTTTAGTCCAAAACAATTCTTCCCCTTCCTTTCTAGTCAGTCCACCCCAAATCACTTCCGAATTCACCACCTTTTCCTGCCAGCTCGTCATCTTTCCTGAGAATGATTCTTTTTATGGCGTTCACCTTTAGTTCGTTAGACTACTAGAACATTTTTAAGTTCTCTAATTCTTTTGAAACCGATAAATATAACAATATCCTCAAGCTTATTAAGCTTAATCAGTTCGTGGTTGTTGCTTATGTGCCAGATGCCTTGTTCGTAGATTGAACTGTAAATTTGTCTCATCTGGACATACGGAGTTGAGCTTTGGGGCTCCACTAAACCTTCGAATTCCTCTCGTATCCAATCTTAACAATCCAAAATCCTTCGTAAAATCCTCAATGCTCCTTATTTTGTTACTAATAAAACCATCCATAAAGACCTAAATGTTCTTATGTAACCGATCTAGCCCGAACCCGATATTATTCCTTCCATAATAAACTCCCTAAACCCACTCGTTTCTAACCTTGCTTCCTCTTCCATTCCTGGCAATCCTCCAAGGCGCCTGAAAAGAAGATGGCCTCGTGACCTTATATTGTTAACTGTTTTTAGAGTTCTTCTACTGGGTAGTTTCTCTACATCCTGTATCATATCATTATGTCATTATGATCAAATTTACTGGTTGTATTTTTTTTATACAGTTGTAAATATCAACAAATAAATTAAAAAAAAAAAAAATTGTCTCATTATACCGATTGGAAATAGTGGGTAGGATTCGATATAATTCTTACGGAATCATTTTTACACTAATCTTCGACTAAATTCCAGGTTTAGTCCAAATCGATCGAGACGTTCTCGAAAGTTCGTATGTGCGAAAGTGATGGTATAATTTGATAAAATTTATATTGTAACTTAGTTTTACAATCCGTATTCAAAATTGGACATGGATTTTAATAGAGATTAACTACACCTATAATATCTAAAACAGGAGTGAAAACCTGACCCTGTGAGGAAATTTTTTTTTTAATTTATCCGGGAATACTATGCTTTTTATCTTGAGTAGTGATGGAGCCATAATTAATGACTGTAACCGAAATTTTATTTATTTCAGGCATTGTATGATATAATAACGCATGGTCATTGAGGATAATGTGGCTTTACCATTTTAGGACTCAGCTTGTCCGCTACATTAATATAACAAAGCCGTAAACAGTTGCAGCTGTGTCCTATGAATTTATGTGTGTCCGTCCCAGTTAAGGATGGTATAACCCAAATAGATAAATCTTAGCTCATTGTTATAGCACGTCTGACGAATGTTCGCTGTCGTTCAGCTACCTTGTCCATTCCTGAGGAGCTTATGAGTTATTTTAAAGAATTATATTTGGAACTAAAGTTTATTTATTATTTGCTTTGTTAGAAATATTATAATTGTATTGAAGAGAAAATATTATTTTATTATAAATGTAACATGTAATTGTGTTAATTAGATGCCTTTGCTACGAGCAGTCGTATTATGAGTTATTGGCAATTTAGTTTATCACATCCCCATCAAGGCGTATATCTTGCAATAGTGTTGATCTATTGAAGCTGAACTTCGTAATGCTAGAGTAATGACTAATCACTATTCATTGTCTTGTGTACTTTCTCTATTCCTGAGTTGATTAACAGGAGTGTTCCTTCATGTCGGATACGCTCTTTGATATAGTTAACATTCGAGCCGTTGAATGCAGAGCTGATGTTAGCCTAAACTGTAGGTTTTGAGTTTTTCAACACGTTAGCGGATGTTCTCACAGTTCACTCTAGGTTTAACAGTTTTCACTGTTAGAATAACTCAGTCACAAGCATATCCAACAATTTAAACGTATTTAAATTGGTTGTGATTTTGAACAGAATGACTTACACCGCTTATATTAATAGTGAGATGGGTTGGAAATTTATGTATTTGTGATTAGTTATTGTAGCTTATTCAGTTAGATCTTTCTATAAAAAATTTTGCAGATACAGTACACACTGACAATATTATTGTAGCCGAGGATTAGTAAATAAAAAATTGAACGGATGTCGTATGTTGATTATCCGATAAAATAATATCGGTTAGCCAATAAGAAACACGTGTATCAAGTTTCATCAGAATCCGCCTTGATTTTCGAAAGTAGTACACCTACCTGCTTGAGTAACTAAATAGTGTAGGTTCTTTCCTTCAGGCGAAGACTCTTGTATTGCTTCTCTACTTGAGTCGGACATTTAACATTCAGGTTCATTATTTTCATGTTACTCTAATCAAAGCTGCAGTTTTGAAGTAACTAAGAATTTCATATAGAGTTTTCAACTAGACCGTGTTCTTAGCTTAGCTGCGCATAGTTTTATTTCAAGTCATGAGTTTAATATTCACTCCGTACTAAGTTCCAGTTTGATTGGGACACAGGAGCACTTCTTGGTTGAACTCTTCCCATAGATTAATGCCAAGCTTAGCTGCCTTAATAACCTTATCTTATCTGATGCCCTCCTGTCAATGCTTGAGTTTACTCTCAGTATTCCAGTTTACCACATTTGATTAATGTTCATTTCAACTCTTTAGTTATCTGTCCTAACTCCTTCTGTGGATATTTTCTTGTGTTACTTCTTTTTCATGAACTTTTTATTTATCTTTTCTCGTTGGTTAATATCGTAAATGATCAGATTTATACCAAAATTATAAAATAAATTAAAAATAATAATAATAAAAAAGAAAGTAATAATAAAGTCTCAATATGTACACAAACTTAAAAATAATTAAAATGAACGTGATAAAAATATGCACATGGAGTAATAAGAAGAAAATTAAATAAGTATAGCTTTGAACTGATATAACAATGAAATAAAAGCACTTATCACATTTGCACTAGTATGTACAATATTTACACTCTAGTCCTGAGAATTCCCGTTTTTTGTTCCCACACCCTCTGTTCCCCACGCATAAGATGTAGAGCAGGGCTCTTCTTGATCCCAGAGAAGCCCTCTCAACGGGTCACTGGTTAAAGCCAGTGGAGGCTGAGTAAATTCGCTAAAGCCGCGAACACTACATGAGCGGAGCATCTGGTTTATGTTAACTAACTTTAATTAAGCTTCTTTACTGCATATTTGTATTTTAAAGAGACCTGTATAACATTTTATAATTTCTGTTAATTTTATTATATTTTTTATTCAATAAATGGGCACCTTCACCTTCTCTTTGTTCCGAACCTAAAACTAAAACTTAATTATCACTTAACTTTGGCATTTTAAGATTCTCCTGAAGATGGTTTTTTAAATTTTTTTACGCATTCTAAAGATTGATCACATCTCGTAAGTTAGGAATCCCTTATTTTTTGAAATTGTTAGTCTTAATGGAACCTTGACGTTTTATATCTTCTCATTAATTTGTTTTTAAACATTTTCATACGATTCTCTGCAGATTTAGAAACATGAGAGAACAGTGTTGCAAACGCATATACATTTATTATTTAACAACTTCAAGCGCAATGATAAGTTTGAGGCTAATAGTGAATAGTAGGTCTGTTTCGACAACCACTTCTGTGTGTCTGTAACTCTTTGGAGCATTAGTAGTGTGGGTTTTCCCTTCCAAAACCTGTACTGCACATGCTCCATACAGCTCCAGTCAGTCAGAAGTGGTTGTTGAAATAGACCTAATGTAGTCTATAAGCTTTCAGTTGCTGATTTTATTTTCTTATTGATGTTCACCGAAATTTTTTAATTTTATCACAGGTTTAAATGTTCAATCCCAATGCCAATAGCTTATTATTATTATTATTATTATTATTTTAAATATTTTAATTCTTACTACTTACTTTCAGTACAATAATACTGAAGTACTCGCAATAGGGAATTCTATCGTGAATTGAGGGAATATTTGGAGGACTGGCTTACGAATTTAGTTATAAGGCTATAAATGAAGTAAAGATACCATATAACATTAATAAGATAGCAACTTTGAAAGGTGAGGAACCTCGTACATTACTTGGGTGCAAAGTTCTTAAGAGCTTGCCAAGTAGAAAGTGTGGAAATACTGGCAGATGCATTTGGTCTTAGGTGGGAGTCTGTTCTCAGTTCAAAATGAAATACTTCCTGTTTTCTATTTTTAATTCTCTATCTAGTGTGGGTGATTTTAATAGATATTTAGTATCAATATCTATTAAAATCACCGAGAAATGATTTTAGTATTATGCAGATACTAAAATCATTTCTCGGTGATTTTAATAGATATTTCAAAACTTTTCAAAATTAAGTGCGTAGAAATATTATAAATGGTGTATTCATTTGTATTCACACTGTACGCATTTATATTCAAATTCTTTTTATAATATTATTGATTGGCCGTGTGTAACATATAAACGAATTGGTCATAAGTAATAAAAATATTTATTGTGAGCCAACGTTTCCGCAACATTGCAGGGCTTCATCAGGACTAAAAAGATACAAAGAACTAAAATAATGTAGCAAAGTAAATAAATGGATAACGTGAAGTAAAAGGAAACTAATATATGGCTAAAAATGTTTTAAAATATGTAAAAATATATTTATAAATGAACAAAGTAAATTAATGAAAATACAAATGAGATGTGCAGTGAAAAGTATAACTAAATAATAATTACAAATAGTGATAAAACAATTAATGAAAACTGGAATAATAACAAATAAAAAAGTAGGTCAAGAAGAAATGTAAAAATACAGTACACATTAAAAAATAGAACATTAGGGAAATAAGAATAACATAAATAATGAACAAAATTGGAAACAAACCTTGCTGAATAAAGGAATGCTAAAGAATCAGCTAAAGGTGGATGCGAGATGTTAACAGAGTAGGGGAGTGAGGGAATCGGACGGTTAACAAATACGTTACATTTAAAAGCAAACAGATATAAAATAATGTTAAAGTAAGATAATATTTGGAAATTTTAGAAAATATTAAATATTAGCTGACACAAAATGATTATATATACTGAGAGAGACGTATATGTAAATATGGATAAACTATAATCAAATTAAATGAACGGATCCAATAAATATAATATAGTGAAGAAAAGAAAATAGTTCCTATGAGGAATATGCAGTGCTATAGTACGCAAATACTACTTAGGTTTTTACCGGGCCCGGGACATTACCGGTAATAGATCTGTATTTGAAGTAGCGAAGCGCCTTGTGATACGGCCATACGAACTATGGATACGGACTCGCGTGACTCACGGTAGTCGGGGAACGGCACGCTACCTCCCGCCACCTTCATTTAACTGCTTCATGGCGTTTTCCTATTCCAGCTCTTTTTGAACCTAGAATTTGCGTATTTGAATTGCGCAATGCAAGTACTACTTTCTTTACTGTATTTAAACCGAAATTGGAAGCTTGCAGTAACGGTCGTGGGACATGCTTGTATTAGTTAAGTTGGAGTATTATTAGTTTTATATCAGGCAGGGGTTATAGTTTAGAGTTTAAGAGGCCCCTTAAGCAATACCCAGTACTTAAACGACAAGCAATGTTACTTGATTTCGAATGTTTGATAAGCTCTAGAGTGCCCTGCAGATGCATGTAAATTACATTGTAAACATTTTAGCGTTACAGGGTATAAAAAGCTAAAGTAACAACTGATTTAAAGAATAGACAAAACTAACTGAGAGTTAAAGCTATATATTCGTTTGAGATTTTGAAAATGAAGAAACGGGTATTGTCAAATGCACACTGTACATAAGTAAAATAGTACGATTAATTATAAATAAGCCATAGTCAATTTTTCTTGCAGATGGTAGTGAATCATGTCAGTATTGTGTATTTGTATAATATGTTGCGGTATATAAATCCATATCGTTTCAAAGATACACGGTGGGATATTTGCAATTTTCTGGACAGAAAAATATTTTTTAGATTTTTTTTTTACGGCAGTTCTAATAAGAGTTCTGTTGCCCCCGCCCTCCTGTGAGTTTTATAATTATTCCCTGTTAAACAATATTGTATTGTTGCCAGAAAAAAAGATACACGGTAGGATACTTGCAGTTTTTTTGGACTTAAAAATACAATAAAATAAGCTTTAGAGTGCCCAGAATTTAGATGTATTTACGTATACCCAATTAGGATACCCCCAATTATCGTTTTCAACATACTTATCTTCAAGTGAACACGTTCATAATACAAATTAAACACAAATTTCTTTACAAAATGATAGAGATTATTTACCAGTAAAACAGTTATTAAGTTTTTTGTATTTCCTTCTCAATAATTCCGTTTCAATCAATCGCCTTAGTATTCGCACTTCAATAATGTTTACTGATAGAAAGTTCTTTTTGTTTAGCACTCTGAGTTTTTACGGCTACTCATCTTTTCTCAGAAAAAAAATCGATAAGGAAATTATTATTCTATATGTCAGCGTCAGTATCAAGATGGAATTGACTACTTTTAACTTCGATTTAATTTCATCTCTTCTTGTAATTCATTCTTCTTTAGACCTTTTATGCTTTTTAGTAATATGTCAATAATCAACATATCTACTTTCAGAAAATTATTTAAATTCAAATATAAAAAAAAATTACTAGGACAGCATTTCATGGAGATTTGTGAACTTTTTATTGAAAATGTTGATTTACAGTTTTTTGACATGCGAAATTTTAAATAAATTATTTTTGTTGTGTAGAATTTCAATTTTTCAAAAAAATCTTTACTTTTGTGAAGTGGATATATCAAAGTCTGATAAAATATTCTACATTTGATTTTTAATAATGATTTTATTTCATCTCTTTTTGGGGTTTAAAATCCTAAATCAACTAATCGAATTACCGCTTAAGCCGTACTATATTGTAAAACCGTAAAAAAAATTATTCCATTTTAAAATCTTAAACGTTAATGGCCCATTCTAGAGATATCTCGAAAGTATTCTTGAAGCCAAAACAAAATATAAAGGTATCCTGGAAAACAGTGGTTGCGGTGAGCAGTTTTTTAAATGATGCGTTATTTTGACTTATTTCTGTATGGAATATATAGAATGGGAAATGTTTCGTGGAATATTTCGAATTCAAATTTTCGCCCGAACATGTTTTGAGGTTCCTTAAGTCAGAAGAATCAAGTCTCAAAATGGCCTTTTTTGTGCACAGACCACAACCTACCTTGAAAAAAAAAAAAATTGAAATTACATATTTAAGTTTACCAATGCCTGGATTTTTAAAGATTTTCTTCAAAAACAACTCAAATGGTTTTTATTAAACTGGGTAAAGCTACGTAAAATTATGTGGTATTTAATATCAGCTAGGTCTTATCCTCATTAAATAGCCTGACAGGGCTTAAATGACGAATTTTTAAAAACTCTTCCCTTAAAGTGTCTTTATATAAAATTAATTACCTCATTCATGAAATGAATAACCTCTGATTGTTAATAAACAATGGACAAATAAAAAAAATATAAATAATTAAAGAAGACAGAAGGAAAAATAGAGACAAGGGTTCGAATCGGAAAACTGCCTGATCTCTTCCAATTGTATTCATAAGTCAGGCTTTGTTATTTTTTGTTTAAGCTGCTGTATTGTTATAACAAAATGATATTCGTTTTTTATACATCGAGAAACTCTTTAATATATATTTTTTAAATAAATGAAGTTGTGTGACGCACGCACCGCACTTGATTTTTAAACGTGTGGATGTTTAAAATTATATATATCTATATATCAAAATTACACTATATTTGATTTAGCCGTCATATTTTTCTCGTTATATAATTGCTCAATACTATAATTTATTAGACACTGAATGGATCAGACTACATTTTCCTTTATATCTTTTATAAACTCATTTTTTGTTTTATTTTTCCTCTTTCCACATTTTCTATCTGTATATATAAAGTTGATATCCAGTCTCCAAGCTGAGAAAGAAAAACTAGGTATGTAATATCCAGTGGCGTGGAGAACTTAAAATGCATGAGGAAACCAGGCCATGTGGATTCTAGGGAAGTTTTTATTTCCTTAGTGTATATATTTGATCTCAGGCTCAATATAGGTTTGTATATGATCCTATACGAATGCATCCTGACTTTATTTTATATGATTAAATAATTGCCATTATTTGTCCTACCTAATCTTCAAAGGTCCTCTATAATTTCCAATTTATTTATTTTAAATTCACTAGTAAAACACTCAATTTATTTAACATATAATTAAATTGAACTTGAAATCGTTTCAGTTTATATTTTAATAACTGAACTAGTTAAGGCCAAGGACATAAACTTTTATCATAATTTTATATTTTA
>NW_027108721.1:780546-823565 GCF_000696795.3 Halyomorpha halys | reverse complement strand
TTTGTAACTCGTTACATCAGGAAAGTTCCTTAGTCAGTGACATTGTTTAGGTCAAAAATTTCCTTTCTATAAAATAAATTGTAGGGTCAAGAATGATGTAAATGCCATTGTGTGTTTAATTTTTATCTCAGACTTTTTTTTTTTGCTATCGTGTTTATATGTAATATTTATGACTCCCCAGTTTTTCTTTGATATTACAACGTCTGAAAACAAGTTTGTTCTGAATTATTTATGAATTTGTACGTAATTGAAATTCATTATATAAGTTCTATGTCATTTTGTTTAGAATTTACGTGAATTCTATTCAATTTCTTTTAAATATTACTATTAACATTTGAAAACTAGAGTGGGTGAAGGTGTATGGCAATTTTAGAAGAAAACAGGAATTCATATTTGGAGAATATTTTATATACTACTTTCTAGATAAAATTATTTATTATGGTTTAATTTTTCTAAAATTCGACAGTTTTAGGAAGTTAAAAATTGAGTTACTCAGTCCAAAATAGGAATAATCATTAAATTCCATTTTCATAGGTTTACTCAGTACTTTTATTCTCTTTAATATTTATTTATTATATCTAGTTGTTTTATATCTTACTATCTTCATGAAGGTCTTCATCACTTGGCTGAAAAGTTTGGTGAAATAAATAATGTGGAATTATTTAGTAGTATGGATTATTTACCTATTTAAAACTTGTAATTCATTCATCTTTAGAACTTTTATTCTGCATTATGAATACAAAGTTTATTTGTTAATGAAAAGTAGTATATCAGAAGTCAATATATCTACGTTTAGAAAATCATTTAAATTCAGTTATTAAAAAAAAATGACTTTAACAGCATCTCATGGAGATTTGTGACCTTTTTATTGAAAATATTGATTTACAGTTTTTTGACGTGCCAAATTTTAAATTTTGAAGTAAAATAAATATTTTTGTTATGTAGAATTTTAATTTATCAAAAAAAAACATTTGTGAAATGATATATCAAATTCTGATACAATACTTCACATTTGATTTTTAATAATAATTTCATTGTTAATATTTAAATATTTGATTTATTGTTAAGTACCTAATGCATTTAATAAATAAATATCTTTTCGAGAGAGCATGAGGGTGAGTGGGATACATAAGGATTTTTTCCTGACGTTGTATATTCTAAGGTAACTGAGTAACCAATTTGTTGAAGAAGCATCTTACTGATTCAGAAAACAATGAAAAAACAAAAAAAGTTGACTTGCTTACATTTGATTGCCAGTTTTCTCTTTCAGTTTATTACTTTTACATTCAAAAAGTTGTCTCTGCCTAAAGCACATAAAACCATTAAGGTAATATTCGTATCTTATTAGGGATAAGATTAAATTTTAAGTCGACTGTATTTCGAAAAAAAAATTGAAATAAATTGAAAACTTCATTAGAAATGAAAATTATATGAATGAAATGAAAAACTATGAAAATTGTATCAAAATAGCAACTCACTCACTTAATCCTGTTGGTATGCATCAGAGCCCTAAGATTCCGGTTGTAATCCGGTGTCATTATGCATTGCCTCGTGCCGCAAGGCAATGTTCTATAAGGCTTAAATCTTATTATCTTTATTAAGTGATAATAGATTTACTTTATTTATTTATTAATACCTTATTAACCGATAACAGCCCTCATAGTCTGAAAATATTAGATTACCTTAAGAAAACAAATATGTACGAATGTAAATGCCTAATTTGATTTATTTGCATCTTCATTATGTCAATTAATGTCACTTACCGTTATCGAGTGTAAATGTATATTTATATCAATTTTTTTTTTTGAGAAAACAAGTTTTCTTTTCCCTCTCAAATTTATTTTATTTATTTATTTTTCTTAGTATCGAATCTTGTGATAAAATCAGCTAATATATTTTAGTTTGGATATGATGATATTACAAATTTTCCTGAGAGGTCAGTCAATATGCATATGCAAATTCACCTTCGCTGTGGATTGCCTTATATGTATTAAAAAAAGAAAAAAAAGTTATTATCTAGCGGCGAAATATTTTTAAGATCGAAGGGTTTATAGATATATCGATTCATGCAATTATAACCTCTTCGCGAATTTTGAGCAGATTGTTAATTCCAAATTATTTTAATTAGTGCTTCTTGTGTTTATTAAAATTCCAGATATCTGCTCTATAAAAATAATGACGCTACTGTAATTTTTTTTAAATTGACTTTTCAGTGTTAGCTAGTTCAAAAATTGGATTTACTAGATGTTTGTATATCGAAATAATTGTACTTACCAAATTCCCCGCTTGGTGAATATTTAAGTAATATTTTGTCTACTTAAAACATCTAGTAAATTCATTTTTGATCCATCCACAATAAATTAAATTTCTCAAAGTTTACAGTCGCGTCATTATTCTTCCGAATAAGGTTCTATAAAACTTTAATTTTTTACGTACTTATGACATACTAGTTTTTCTGACTAAATTGATACTTTTGGCTCGACTGCTCTACCTAGTTATTTCTTAACTTCTCTCAATGACCTGCGTCTTATTTTATGGCTTATCCTTTACTTATCTAAGTCCGACAGGTGCTAATACTAAAAACAACGAACGTCCTTGATGCTCTGGTTTCACCTCTTGTTGACCTTTGGCTTTTAACGTGTAGTGTCCCTAGACCCTCCGACCTTTTCCTACGAACGTCCAGTTTATGGTTTGATTGGACCTTTAGTTTTACGGCGACAGGTGCTGACCTTTTCATCCCTCCTATCCGTTTTCAGAAAATTAAGAAAATCACTTTATTTTGCCTGGAAAATAAAAACTTTTGCAATTTAAATATTTTATATCCTTTTTATTACCCGATAACCTTTAAGGGCTGAAGTGATGTGGGTATTTTTATTATTATTTTGATTTCCTCCAATTAAAGATATAAAATATCTTAGCGACAACTATTAGGTAAATGTAGTCTTAAAGATCTTGGCTGCAAAAAATAGTAAATTCAATCAGACGGATTGGAACGTCTCCAGAAGGGTCTTAAGCCCCAGATGATAGTAGACGGTAGAAATGTAATTTATCTAATAAAGTGGCGTTTTAAATAGACTAATTCCTTTCGCTTTAATTTTATACTTTTTATAAAAAAAATTGAAATGATATATTTTTGTCTGTTAGAATATGTTACGTGTATTTGAGAGAATATCTTATTTATATTATTCTAAAATTAAATTTTAAAAATGTTATATTTATTATCTTTGAATCAAAAGCTTTTTTTTATTATAAAATATTTGGTCTATTACATTTAGGTTTTTTTTTTTTTTAATTTACTGCTCAAGTCCTTCAATGAGGATTTATGCAGCCCCACAGTGGGAATTTTGAAATTCATTTATCGGGGCCACCACGAAATACATTTGAATGTTAAAGGATCCAGCAAATCTTCAACGTTTTGAACCAAGCCCTAAGGAACCCTCGCCCCAACATACTGATCTATCAAGTCACTTACGATTCGACTCGTTGTTTCCAATATTTTTTATTTTAATATTACAAGTTGTATTGTTTGTGACATGTGAACCATAACACATTTTATATTTAACGGGTATTCATTATCTATATTTATTATATACTGAAAATAGATTTTCTCTGGGGAAAAATATATATTTCATGTAATCTTATTCTAAGAAACTATGACCCTAAAAATTTGCCTATAAAATTCTTTTTATTTAAGATATGGAAATAATAAATATGTACAGCTTTATTTTCTATATAATTTATTTTTTATATTAGAGTTTGTTAGTTATTTAAATATTTTAGGTTTTGGTGATCCTTCCTACAAATATCACTAAATATTAGATTGATTTTAGTATTAGGCCTTTGGAAGAAGTTACTACATGACCAATTTGTTTTTCAACTTCTTGTTAAGACTTCTATTTGTAGAACAAAGGTCAATATGAATATAACCTAATATATACATACTATATTCAGCATATACATACTATTTTACTCGGCATACATGCAT
This sequence comes from Halyomorpha halys, assembly GCF_000696795.3. Classification (NCBI taxonomy): domain Eukaryota; kingdom Metazoa; phylum Arthropoda; class Insecta; order Hemiptera; family Pentatomidae; genus Halyomorpha; species Halyomorpha halys. The sequence goes on along the minus strand of NW_027108721.1, from coordinate 819,580 downwards.
TCATGTACTCGTTAAGATGATTTAACATGAATATTGTTAAACAGAAAGATTATATTTGGTTTAATTACATTAAGGTAGTTAAGAACATGTATCCACTGACGTTGGTTATATGTTCTTAACTATATTAATCGGACCCTGCATCTAACCCTATAATGTCTCAACTGCCTTATGATGTAATATATATTACATGTATGTAATATCGGTTCAATAATCGGAATAAAATCGTCAAAATCTGTTAACGTATTTTCTTTTTCTTACTAAAATTAAGTTAATAAAAATAAAATTAAAACAAAAATGTTATTATAGTTCTAGTTTAAATAAGTATGATTTTTGTTTATTTATACATTTCTATCACACTTGTAACATTTTAATATTTTCCTGGAATATTTGTTCATGCATTACGGAAGTAGTTATTTCTATTATTCACAATTACCTGTACAATGTAAAATGTCAGTTTTTTATTTCATATAATTGTTTAGTATAATTTATTGGTTCCTGGTTTTGCTTTGTAACTGACAAAAAAGTATATGTCATGTTTTGACGTAATTAATATCATAAAATTATACGCCAGCAAAGGAGTTTACTTGTGTGAAAAACAGATCTTCTCGGCATCTAATATCTAATAATAAAGTTTCTCAGTAACAGAAAAGAAGTCGTGAAAATGAAAATCATTATTTAATTTTTACATTCTTTTTTTTAATGAAAATGCACAAAACGTTAAACGATTTTATGATGTTGCATCCTGTGTACCAGAGGAAGGAAATCCATGCATTGTTGAATGAATTAAGAACAGAATTGATTAAAGAATAATACTATAAACTATCTTGTTAAGGGTCATACATTGAGCAATATTAAAAAAATAGTTATGTCCTCAGTATCGAACATTTTTCTCGCATACTTGATTTCTAAGGCATCTAAGTATAAATTTGGTTCTGGGTCTGTTCATAGTCAAATATGTCTGAGCATAATCGATTAAAACAATCTGGATTTGATTAAATCGTCATAGCCTCTAGGGATAGGTTGCTACTTGGTTTCATGGATTAGATTCCGTCAACTACTGTATCTTATGCTTGCATAAACGCATTTTTATCATAACACCTATAGTTCTCGCAACTCGCGTCCTTTTTTGGTCTGCATTTGGAGAAAAGTTGGAATTAGTGTTGATATAATCTACTTTAAATTTTAGAAAATTCTGTTATTTCTCTAATTTCGCATTTGAATGAAAAAGAAAAACTTATTATTTGCCTACACTTATGCTTTAGTAACGGTTTGTCCCGTAGATATTAGTCTCAAAGGACAAATCGTTAACATTGAAATATAGTAGAATAAAAGATAATTTACAAATAAGAAACTTGCAAAAAATAAAATAAGGGGTTTATAAGAAAGCAAAATAAAATAGGAACAGTAAGGAAGCTATACCTGTATTACCCGTGTACAGGAAGCTATACCCATGTACTTGGCAAAATAAATTCACCAACTACTGATTTTTTAGTCCATTTTTTTTTTTTGACATGTTGCTATTTGAAAAACTGTATCTCGGGAACTATTGAAATTAAACAGCTCTATTAGGGCCCCTTATTTTAGCAAATTTATCCTACTTTAAATGATGCTTTACTAGATTTTCTAGTATTCTAGATGGTTTTAAATATAAGTAACTCTCAATGAAAAATTATTTTTTAAACGTTTTAAAACAGCCGAAATTTTTTTATTTTTAGTGTTTCTCCTAAAGAAATAGCTATTTTCTCAACTAATAGGGATATGTTTTAGCGCGATTGCGTTAACTACTTTCGTTCTATAAATCGAAATATCGAAAAGCGTTCTGTGCGATACAGCTGTGCTTTTCTTGGTAACCGTTTTCTGATTACGTTCTAGTTTCATTTAAGAACCCCCCCTTTTTTTAGCGCCTTTGATGTTGTTGTAGGATGTAGGGTGCGATCAAAGAAAAGATTAGCGCTCGTGTTTCCCTGTGATTGGAAACACTGAAAAACTGCCTTCCCCCTTCCAGTTTATTACCCCGGAGTTGGTATCATTGATTTTCGCTTAAGATAGTTTTTCTCATGGTGGAAAAGTTTTCTTGTTATCCCTCCGTCAAATTTTGAGTTGTGGTTCTAACCACACGCCAACATTTTTTATAGTAATAAAGTTCTGATCACTGCTTCGGCATTCTGATATAATTGTTATGTTGTTAGTATCAATATTTAAAAAAAATGAATAACCTATGTTCTATTTCATTAATATTGACAATCGCAATTAAATTTCCATAAAACTTAAAACTTGTTGGTTAAGTAGTAGTTCCTTAGTTCGCGCCGTTATTGAATTAAAAAATTTCTTTGCTATAAATAAAAATTTGGTTCTATTTAACTAATTAAAATTGTAAAATTTTAATTTGAAAATTAAATAAAAAGTTGTTTATATTGAATATTTTATAATAATATTTGCCAACATTTTTAATTATTCTGAAGTAAAAATAAAATTAAAAATGTCATTCATTCATTAAAACAGATCCTAAATGGCATGTGAGGTGTTAGTTGGTGATGTAATCTCTGCGGTGGTTTAGTTTAACTTCAAAAAGTTCCTAAATTATTAGGAAGTTAACTTTTAAAATGTGAATTATTGTAATTAAATGATGTGTATGAAAGAATGAATTAGATGCGTATAGTAATACTCTAATTGTTTTAATCAGAATCTAAATTAGTTTTGAAAGTAAATGGTTTTAAGAAGGAGATCCGGGTTGCGGTTAAGAAAAACAAAAAAATAGTACTATTCATTAATGGCCAACGTTTTGAAGTCTTTCAGGGCTATTGTGGAATTATGGGCTATTGGCGGAGGAATACACTAATTAACAAATAAAGGTTGAATTTATATCCAATCTAATATTTTTAATTCAATTTAATTTATCTCTTTTTTTAGTGCTCACCTCTACTAAACACAACAGATTTGATGAAGACCTTCAAAGTGTTGGTCATTAATAAATAGTTTTAACTATTTTTTATTTTTCTTGAACCATCTTCTTCCATTTCATATACGATCTATGATATATGACCTATGATCAAAAGATTTGTCTTTCATTTTCGAAAATTAGGAAATGTTTATTTTTTCTGAAATAAACGATTCAATGGGCCCTTGATTAATCAACGTTATAATTATTCTAAAGTAAATGTTATAATTCGTCCACAGCTTAAATGTTGTAATTTTTTTTTTTTGGTTAGGTTTTCATGTACTAGTACCTTGCAACCACCCCCCCCCCCCCCGATTTCTATCTTCTTACTTAGATGTAGAGGAATGCTCTAGAGGTTAGTGTTATAGCCCGAGCGTGTGAGGTCGACAACGGTCGCAGGGAACAGGTTCTCTTTGCGGACCGGTGTGGCCAGTCAGTTGACATTACCTCCGGTTCTCCATATACTGTAGCATGTGCCGATTTCTTCTTTTAAAGTAGGAGAATCTTTTTTCTCTTGTACGGTTATTTTTCTTCATTCTCCAATTTTGATATTTTAAATGTGAACAAAACTAAATAAAATAAATTAGTCTTGTAATATAATGTATGTCATAATTCTCCCATAAAAATATTTGGTTCTTTTCTTTTTTCCACTTTTCAAATCTTTCTTGATTAAAAAAAAAATTTACATTACACCAACGGTCATATTCTGTTAATATCTTTTTTTATGTTTTCTGTTAAATCTGCTATATAATTAATTTTGTAAAACCTTACCTCATTTTTATCATGGTCTCTGGATCATTACTATTTTTATTTTGGCCCTTGTCTTCCCAACTGTCTTCTTTTTTCATTACCTTTCTAATCGTTCGTAATGCTTTTTTGATTTTTTTTTGTCTCTAGTTGCTTCTTCCGTTTTAAGAACCTACCTGTATTCTTTTCACCATTACTATACCTAATTTTATAATTATTCTTTTAGGATAAACATTTGCTTCCAAAATACTATAAATATACGCTTTTTTAAGTATTAAATGTTCTTATCTGTTAAATCTTTGGATATTTTTATTACGTTTTTCGCTATGTTAAACTAGGATTTATATAAATAACTTATTAAATAAAAAGTTAAGACAAATAAATAAAAACCTTTATTTATATATCTTTTTTTTTTTTTTTTTTTAATGCCCCTTAGTAATATTTATTATTTTTTTCCAAGGTGTCTAATAACTTTTTTTACTTTCTTAATATCATTAGCTTAGGAAGTTATTTTTCTAACGTAGCATAGGTATACATAGAATATTTTGAAATCCTATATATTTAGGAGTTATAGGTATTTTATTTATCACTTATAAGCATTAGTGGGTCTGAGCGATTTCTTTCTATAATCTAATTCGTCACTCTGCATTTCGTTTTTAAAAAGCTTATTTTTACTACAAGAACGTGATGAGAAGCATTGGTTGATTTAACTTAGAGAATTTATTTAATTGATAATTTACTTCAATGAAAGTTAAACAAACTTTATGTGCCGTTACTGCTGCTCTTTTAGTAAATGAATTTGTTTTGATGACCTACAGAACTCGGTAGAACTGAGTACAACCGGGAGGAGGACTCCTCCCCCATTTACTAGTCTCATGAACTTTTACACGTCCGATTACTTCCTCTGAATTAATTTCCTTGACTGAACTAGAACAGTTTGTATGAGTCACCCGTCTTGCCTTGATTTAATGTCAGTGGGTTTCGAGGTCTGTTCAAGTATGAATGGTTAGCGAGTGGCGTAGGTTTTCTACTGTATTTTTATTACCTGAATGCATGTACCGTTTCGTTTGCTTAGTGCTAATCGTTTCAATTTTAGGAAGTGTATCACAACTTGATATATTGTTTCTTTTTTTTTTGTTGTCGTTTTCGATGTCAATGTTATGGAATTGTTACTGGTCAGGAACTAGATTAATGATTCTCTAATTATGATTTATAGCGAACGGATCATTCTTTTTCACAAATGACATAATAAAGAAGGACTTAGCAGACTTATAAACAATTTCATACACTGCCTATGAATATTACCGTAACTCCCTCTGAAGGATGTTTTATAGCAGGAACCCTCCGATCTTGGAACGCTCTGAAGACTACGGGATCATTGCTTATATGTTGCAATTAACCCTGAGATTGTCTAAACTGATTTGCGATATTTGCTATCTTAATTAAAAAATCTACTATTTCGTTCTGAAATTAATTTTTTTGTTTGAATATAATAATTATTATACCCAAATGTTTAAAAAATACAACGAAACTAGTAGCAAAATGTAGAAAAGTATTACATTTTGTGGACCTATACTAATGACTAGTCTGATTGCTGAAGCATATTTTGCCATGTTAAAGAAATATTGAAATTTCAAAAGAAATATAACGATGTTTTTGTCAGATAGTTTTAATTCTATATATTGTGGGTGTCGGTATTAAAGTTATTAAGATTTTAATTTGCGCGTTTTATTCCTTCCTCTTTGTGTCCTTTTACTCCGTTTTTCAACCTACTTTCTTCTTGCTATAATTCCGAGTCACATACCCCGTGGGTAAGAGCTGAAGGTGCTCTCGACATTACTTTCCATGCTCCTTGCCATTGTCGCTGCTCCGAAGTGATGATGGCACGGCTATAGAAGCGCACTAAGGCGTTGTATCCGCCCCCTGTCGAAGAGTGAAATCGATCGGTCTCAGCTCCTCGCTATAGGAAGAGTGTCCTTGCAGAGATAAGGAGTCGTCACCCCAGCGGCGGCTGTCATCCTGCCTCAGCTTGTCTTGTCTCCGTCGACGACATCTTGTATTTTAGCTTGTCATTTGGATATCACCGTTATAGGCACGCTACTCCCATTATTATTTTATCCTATATAATATGCTAAAGATATTGAGATCTTAGAAACTTTATGTCAGTTGTTGTGTGCGTCTGTTTGTATTTACGGTTTAAAAGCAGCCTAGCTACAAATACCCCTATGTCCTGTTAGCCACTATATTCAGGAAGGATATCGAAAAAGATCTTATTTCATCATCAAATAGAAAACCCTCTTTATTTTTAATTTTTTTTTTTTATGATTCACATAAAACGCATTAGGGGTACTCATTGTGTTGTGTTAAATGTAAAGTATTTCACTATGTTAAATGTTTAAGTATAGGATTGTGAGCAGCCCTCTTTACAATCTTGTTAAATGGCATTTGCATAAGAGATCCTAGCGGATTTTTTGAGCAACTTGTTTTATAACCTTTCCTTCCAAACCTTCATGTATTTGTTTATTTCTAAGTTTTGATTAAAATAATTTATTACGAAATGCCTAAATTGAAGGAAAAGTGGAAGTTCTGTGAAAGTTTGGTCACTGAGTGCCTTGTTGATCTTCTAACTTGTGAGGAAGAGAATCAAGAAGTGCTAATTGGCAACTGTCATTACATTGTTATCATTGTCATCCTTTGCTTTATTAGATTTTTAAAAATATCCAAAACTATACTAATATACAATTAAAACACAAACTACAAGCAAGTAATGTAACACAACAATAAACAAAATTGTGACGAGCTCAGCTGGTCTGTAGCATGACGTTATTCTACATTTAGCAGACCTAGTAACAGACTCTCAATCATGTTATATGGTATATCGTTAGCATGGTAAAAGAAGGAAATTTTTCTCCATTTTACACGCAATTACATGTTAAACTATAGATCATGAATACCCCTATTATTACAATTAGTAAATATTGTGTATGATCAATTTGAAATGACATTGACTCGTTAAGAAACTTTTCATTAAATGTCCGTGAGGCTATCACTTTTTCAAATTCATATACTATCAAGGATTGAGCAAGATATCTAAAAAGGCGAGAAATTTAATTTCAAAATCTTAAATGCCTGTCAACTACTAACAAGTCAGCGTTGGTTTAATTCAGGCATCACAAAAATAAAAGGTCAAATTAGTGCAAACCTTTAAAAAAACATATCAATTGGAGATAGTGTATTACAAAATTGTAATACATATTATTTTAAACAGATCATTTCACATTTCAATATTTCGGTGCAATTGAAATTATATAGTTGTAAAAAAAAAAAAAATACTATCGTACTTGAGAAAAATGAACAAACTATTTTACACGTTGTTCAGAGGTATAAAATTTAATGTAAAATTTACTTAACTACAATTATGTATAAATTAAATAAGTGTATTACTCGATTGTTATTTTCTCACTCCCTCGTTTAGCTCAGTTTTAGTGTTCACACATTTCAAAAACCTAAACTCAATTGCTCTCAGTACACTACTAATAGAGCTGTGTCATTCTAGGCAGCTCAACTTCCTTAAGTTCTTTTTTTTTTTTTAAAGCCTCTATAGCCTACAGAATGGGAATTCAATCAAAATCAAGACCTAGAACAACAAAGCCGTCCAAGTCTCTCTGGTTTTTATTGTACTTGGTGATAAGTGATTGATTTGGTTTTATCGTCAAAGTATTTTTATTTACCTTCACTCCTTTGGCAGTATAGTTTTAATGATTAATTGATCCATTTCTCTAGAACTGAGGATTTTTTTTTTAACTTATTGAATTTTAAAAAAAATACTTACTTATTCTAATCATTGATTTAATAAAATATTTTAATATCAGGAATTTCTTAAATGTGATACACTATCTTTTTTTTGGCAAACAATTTTTAGGCGGTAGGTGTAAGATGTGTGTTCTTAAAAATTGGTAAAACATCAGCTTATTAATTACTGATATTTACTAATGTTTTTTTTTCTGAGATCGTCCAATATTACTCTGACTCATTACTTTTAATAAAAAAAAACTTTTTTTTTTGTAAACTAAAAAAGTCTACTAATAATGACCAATTGTCATTCTTCCTTGAAGGTTGTAGAGAAAATAATATAACTGGTATTTACATAAAAAACTTAATCGGACTTAATGTTAAGTGTTATTACATGTCATTAAGCTTTGAGAGTGGTATTAGTACAATTTAGTCGAATTAATGAAAATTTAGTTAATAAGAGTAAGTTAAATTCTAATTAGAGCAAAACTGCTATGATGGTTAGCATACATTCAGTTTAAATAAATAATTAATAATAATCTAATTTAAATACTAGTTTTGTATTACAGTTCATATTGTTTTTAACTTAAGCAGAAATGATACATTATTAACCGTATCAACTGTATTCTGTTTTTTTTATTTGTATGATCTGGAACTTTGAATACAGAAAAGTAGAAGAGAATATACTACTTTTGTTCTCTTAGGTCCATTTCCTTTTCTGTACATTATTTCACTCTGTTTTGTGAGATAGGGTAGTTCTGTATTCTGGTAATGCACAAATTGGTAAAAGTAGAATCGAAACAATGCTAGAAGTCAGTAGTGTTTGCCATTTTGTCTGAAATACGATCCTAGTTTCCTGTTTTGTTATTCAGTCGATCCCAGAAGTGCTATAGCCGACTGTTCCAAAAGCCCTATTCTCTTGGGGCTTGCGAGTGTAAACCTCATTTTCTTTTATTTTATATTCTCTGTGTTATTATTGATATTTTGTTGTATTAAGCTTTATCTAGTTGTTGAGTTTAAGCAATTTTTATTTTCTGTTTTATATTTTTCTTTATCTTTAACAATATTATTCGTATAAATAAAAGAAAAATACAGACAAAAGTTTATTGAACCTTTATCTATATTCAGTTCCTTTGTAGTTTTCTTATATTTAAGTATTTATATAAATATTTCGGTTTTTTAAACAATAAATAAGATGGTCAGGGTTGCGGTCAAAAGAGAAACAAAAATAGTTAACTATTTTCCGACGTTTCGCCCTACTTTATAGAGCTTCACCAGGGCTGTTTTAAGTTGATAGCTTTGATCGAGTCGACCATTGACCACTCTACAAAGTGAGGCGAAACCTCAGAAGATAAATAGTTTTTAAATATTTTTCTTTCTCTTTTGACTGCATCCCTGACCATTTTCTTCATTATTTGAAATTATACGGTCAATTATTAAAATATTAATGATCCCACCAAGCCTATGTAAGATTTTTTTCTATAATATTTCTAGAATTTATATCATTATTCATCTCATACTTATTTTGTTCAATAGTTCCATAGTCTCCTTCGAAAGATACATCATTTTTACAAAAAGTACTTTTTACCACCATCCAGAAACAGACAATTATTTTCAGTGCTTTAACCAGGCCCACTAGTTATAAGCCCTTCCTCTTCCCGAGCTGGCTACTCCCCAATAAATAATAGTGTGTCTTTATTAATACATATGAATTATTTATTCTTCTATTATAATCATTATTAATTATATGTTGACCTCTCCAATCATTGGAGGTTAATTTCTTTTGAACGGAAATTAGCGGCGTGAAAATCATACGATTCATGAATATATAATTTTAATTATTAAATTCGGATGTAAAAATTTCTTGATTCCTCTTTAAAATTACGTATTTCGCAATTTAAATATAACGTCGGAAGACCCTTGTAATTTTTGACAGTGATTGGAAAAATATTTTGAGAAGAGCGATAGATAACTTGCAGTGATTAATGGCATACGTCAAAAGACAGGTAGGTCGGACTTATGAGCTGCAGGGACTAAGAATGGTGAGCCTTGGATCTAGTCCAAGTCTTTGTCAGTCAGTTCCCATATTTGAAGGATAGATATCGGAATTGGAACACTGCCTCAATACTTGGATTTATTATTATCACTTAACAACTTTTACCCTGTCTTTTGCAAGCATAGACTCTGGATTTTTTTTCTTTCAGTGTTTAACATCGACTGCTGTTGTATTCTTCTTTTTCTGCAAGTTCTTTGAGAACTCTACGACCCCTTTAATCAGAAGTGAACTTTGAAAAAACAAAGAGAATCATAACGGATTCAGTGGAATGTATTATTCGAAATTCTCGAAAATGAGGAGAGAGCCAATTGGAACATTGGAAGTTATTTAATGCCTGGCCAAAATACACTGCGGCTATATTCTCGATGTTGAAATAACAGGGTATGATTTGTTGGGGCTGAACTGGCTTATTAATAATTTTAGAATCCTTGACCAAGCTTTGTTTTGTAGAGTTTATTTATGAAACCATTTATTATCTCGACCAAAACCTGGATTTAATTGTCATTATTTCATGAAAACTACCAAAATAGCGTGGATAATTATTTTCATTGTTATGGGATGCTTAGGAGTATTTTTTCACCAATAAATAATTGGGTATCACACCACGGTATTACATTGATGTTACGTTTAACTTCTGTGATTTAAAGCCCAATCGTGAATTTTTTTTAAAAGTTTTCTATTTCGTATATTATCACTTAATATAATATTTAAAACTTAAAATGCACATCCTTGTTCTGAAAATGAGGGATTTGGAGTTTTTACGTTGTTATATTGATTTGGCGTCATTTAGGTTTTTGAATTAGTTTTTGGAATTTTTGGAAACGTCTATTTTTCATTTGGTGGCTCCGCTACGAAATAAAATTTAATTCGAAACTGATACTGCAGATGATTACGAAAGTAACGCCTCAACTCCCTCAGCTACAAGTGTCAGAGTTACATTATATTACTGTTCGTTTTTCAGGTCAACACTTAAACTATTTATTTGAACATCTATATTAATAAACAAGATCATTTATAAAGCCACAAATTACTATATACTATTCAAGTAATATTCAAATACTTAAATGTAGCCAGGAAAAAGTTATTGAAAGGTTGCATTTTACTATATAAATAATACAAATTCTTAAATTATGGACGCTACATTATCATATATGGATTTGAAGCTTTTTCAAGTTAAATCTCATACTGTTTAAAGAATTTTAATCTTAAATAAATTGAACAATGAAAATAATTTTATACTTGCAGACGATTTATGTGTGGCTTTGTCCATTGTTTGAAATGCTACATCATTCGATGACTGGGGTACTTAGCATCCAATTCTCGTTAAGTTAGTTGAAACCATTAATTTAATTTATTCATTGCCTTGTTGAATATTCGCGAGTAATATTCCATTACCTGTTGGAGAAGGCCATGTGGTGCAGAGCGGAGATAGATCGGATGGCGGGAGAGGGCGTGGTTAGTGGCGGCCACTTGTTGCTTCTATCGACCTGCTGCTTGGAGGATGGAGTATGATGCCTCTTCGATTTTGCCATTAACTGTCTGTCGTCAGGACTTCTTAATGATCTCCTCGTCTCTTGTGTAACCTTTATTAGATCAGGGTTCGGGGCTTGGCCAACCTGGTCTTTATTTGGTTCCTTTGTATCGGACCATTAGGATACTTGCTGATCCTCGTGATAGCTATATGAAAGGGTATTCGGGGCGTTACGAGTATTGGGTTCAATTCCGCAACACTTTCTATCTGCTAGATCGGGATCAAGTACAAGACCGAACCAATGCTGATCTGTGACGACGTAATAGTTAGTATTAATATCATGTTACTAAACTCGAAATCTAGGAGGGAAGCAAGAAATTCCAGCAATCTAGTTGACAGTTCCGTAGATTTTTATTAAATTTAGTTTTGGTTAAAAGCAAAAATACGTCTAGATTGGTTAAAAAAATAATAAATGATTAGGTAATATTAAAAAGGGCCTGGCCCAGAGTAGCCGTGTGATCTATGACGGTTGCTCTAGTTAAAAAAGTTACGCATCGAGCGTGGTCAGTATTTGGATGGGTGATTGCTCATACTGGAAGACCACGCTTCCCCCCCCCTCTCATCCTGGGTTTCTGGGACCCGTCAACCAATTGGAAGCAACTCACAGACTGGATATAGTACAGATGACCCTACCCCGAACACCTTTATCGTCAAACGTGTTTGTGGATTTAAGGCATCATATTGCTTGACCAAGGATCTTTGAGGTCTGTAGTGCCAACAGAAAAAATATATATATTGTGATTTTTTAATCGAACGGCCATCTCATTATTACAATGTTTTGATGAAAGGGAAAAATGAAACGGTTTTTATTTAAAATTCTAGTCATTCCTGCTATTCTGTTTTTCTCTTCATTATATATGCAAATTTACGCCTAATAAAAATATTATAGAAATTGGTTTTTATCTACATACCAAGAAAAATTTTCAAAAAATTATAAACAATGATTTCATTAGTATATTCTTAATATACTCCAAAAGTTTTATCAGCGGCTGGACCATCCATTGGATCACACTATTTCTAGATATTTAGTTCAATGGGGAATACAGTGTTCATTTGAAATCTTAATTATAAATTTACGCCTATTAACAATGTTATGGACTTGAGCTGTTATCAGCATACCAAGACAAAAAATATATATGCAAAAATTATATTAGCATAACCCAAATGTACATCAAGAACTTTATCAGATAATTTACTATTTATTTAATTTTTATTTCAGTTCTTATTTTTTTCTGTTTTGTTTTCTTATCGGTTCCTCATGCAAGGTTATAGCTGATAGCATTTTTAAATTGAATATTGCGTTATACAAAATCAATTTTTAAAAAAACCAAGTGATCTATTATAGCACAATTTTTGAAAAATGGATATTCCAAGTAAATTTAATCAATCCTTTAAAGAAAAAAAATTTTTATAAAAAATATTGAGGCTTAAATCTATCAAACACAATCTGAATACATTTATATTTAATATAGAAATATCACTTATATGTTTACAGGCCCAAGCCCATGTTTATCCGTTTTTAGATATATATATATATATATATTTTTATACAGCTAGAATTTATATTACCGTTGCAATAATAACAATGTGAGTATTTTTAAAAATTTCTTGATCTATAGTAAGTTATAAAAATCATTTATTTGTATAAAACTAAGAGACTATATTATTCTGTCAGATTTATGCATGTGCTATTTATCTAGATCTAAGAAAGAAATTCTATTTTTACAGAAATGTTATGATTCTGAGGGTTTTTTCTATTGGAACCTGGTTAAATTTTGGATATTATTGAATTAGGGATATACATTTATATATTATTTACTATTTTCATTTTGTCTTATTTTAATTCCTTTTATGTATTAGTTTTTTGTGTGTCTGATATTTATTATGTTTTTATTAGAAAAAGAATCTTGTCTTTTATTTTTCGGTGTACTGGCCTTGTGAAGACGGCATTCGTGCCAATTTGCTAGGACTGCCAACTTCATTGTATAACTAATAAGGCTCATTGAGATATTGACCTAGAAAGAGATGTCACCTCTTGTCAAAAGTGATTCTTTTCACGTCCTTTGCTTTTGTTAGTTTTTTCGCCGGTAACTTTTAACTTGACGCTCGTGCCTACGGCCTTGCTATTAATATAGTATTAATACCGCAGTAGTATTAATACTATATTAATAGCAAGAGAGTTTTCTCGATAAAATTCTAAAAAATTAGGAATAGGTTGGTCATCTGTAGATGACTAGGCAAACATCACCTTCGCTGTGGATTGCCTTAAAAAAAAAAATCTTTCATGAAACATTTTGAAATACATTTGAAGAATTGCGTATAAGCCACGATGGAGTATATCTTGATAAATTAAGCATATTAACCTAGGAATAAATACCATAGAATTAATAATTATTAATGTTATCTAACTTATAATTAGATAAATATTTAGATAACATATTATAAGTAGTTAAAAATTTAATAAGTAAGTTGAAATTAAGGAGGCTCATTTCAAGACGTGTTAAATTTAGAATCCGCTAGACGTTGTAAATCATCTTGTTTAATTTATTGCTGCTAGAATTGGCCCATCATAAACTACTAATAATTCTATAAACAGGAAATACTGTTGTTAGGATTAGTCAATTAATTTTTTATGAGATTTTTTTTTAAATCGATAGAAAGTAAAAATAAAAACTTTTTTTTAATTTGTAAAAACCATGGGAACATAAAAATTTTTTTTTTAATTCAGTTGTTGCATACATAATTTATTTTTAATTCGTAAATAAATTAAACGAAAAGTGAAATTGTTGCATCCAAATAAAAGTTATAATAATGACAAATAGAATATGAACGGGAAAATATGAATTTACAAACTAATGCAACATTCCTTTTTTGTTTTTTAATAAGTTAATGAGGGATTATGTTTTTTATATAACAATAGTTTACAGTAATTATGGATTACTAATCGTATTCCATTTTCTTTTTAAAAGTTCTTTAATATTCTCCTAAGACGTTTAAAAGCGATTTATGTGCGGCTTACTCTAAAACTAATTCAAATAAGTGTGGGGACAGGCGCCTAAAAATAAAGAAAGCAAGGTCACTGAATATGAAATTTAATTAATATACGGTTTTAAAAAATATATTTATAGATGAAAAGGTAAAAAAATATACGATAACATTGAAGCTGATTCTCTTCTTTTTGTTTTTGAAAAAAAAAAAAAAAAAGCTTTCCTGAAACTTTTTGAAGTACATTGGAAGAATTGTATATAAGCCACCATAGAGTGCATCTTGATAAATTAAGCATATTAACCTAGGAATAAATACCATAAAATTGAAAACTATTAATTTTATTTAACCTATAATTCGTTAAATATTTAGATAACATATTATAAATAGTTAAAAATTTAATAAGTAAGTTGAAATTAATAAATTGGAAATTCAGGAGGCTCATTTCAAGACGTGTTAAATTTAGAATCCGCTAGACGTTATAAATCATCTTGCTTAATTTATTGCTGCTAGAATTGGCCCATCATAAACTACTAATAATTCTATAAATAGGAAATACTGTTGCTAGGATTCGTCAATTAATTTTAAGATTTTTTTTTTTAAATCGATAGAAAGTAAAAATAAAAACTTTTTTTTAATTTGTAAAAACCATGGGAACATAATTTTTTTTTTAATTCAGTTGTTGCATACATAATTTATTTTTAATTCGTAAATAAATTAAATAAAAAGTGAAAGTGGTGCGTTGCAATAAAAGTTATAATTAAGACAAATAGAATAAGAACAGGAAAATATAGATTTAGAAACTAATGCAACATTCCGTTATAACGGATATATATTATATATATATATATATATATATATATAACGTTGAAGCCAATTCTCTTCGTGTTGTGAAGAGGATGACGTCATGTTCGTCCAATTCATTTTGTATTTTCTTAGATTAGTTAGGATTCAAAATTTAAACTTGTAAAACGCATTTAGCTCTCAGCTTAATAAGTTAACATGTTATGTTAATCTGATCAGAAGTATAAGTATATGTTTTATAAGCTGATAAATGTATTAGGAAGATAATACTGATTTTAAAAATTGTTAACAATTAGTGTACTGTATTAAGTACATATTTCGTGATAAAATAAAACGTATCAAATTAAAAAAAAAATGAATATAATATAACATTCTAATGTTTCACTTATATGTGAATACAATTATTTTGATTTTACTATAAACCACCTTTCTTGGTTATTTTTAGGATGTATTATATAATATAACAAACAAAATAAAAAAGGAAAACAAGTTAGCATTAAATTCGAGACGTGCTCCTGACCGTGTTCTAGATAAACTAACGAGAATATTCATATCCTTACATCATTGTACTCCGCGACAAATGGTAAAACTACTTAAGACTACTTGGAAAACTCAATAATTATATTTATTGTTTTATTTTACTTTTTTAATTTTATGTATACAATATTAGTTTGTATGGATTAATCGTATATAAATGGAGTTTATCTCTAAACTTAGCATGCCATAACATTATAAAATTTATCATAAAAAAGTATTGGATGTCGAAATCTAAACTATCGAAAATTATAATAATATAAATCGACTACAAATTTGGAATTACAATGTACTGATGGTAAAACCAATATTAAAAATTAAAATTATCGACAACAATATAAGTAGTATAATTAATATTCAATTACTAAACATATTTCAAACTAACTGGTTTACTCGTTTATTCACTTTTATATTCTTACTCTATCACGGATTACGATTTCGAAATTTACCCTATTTAATTCATATATGTAATTTTTTAAAAAATAAATCCGTTGTTTTTGGCATTTTTATCAGTCTTTATACAATATTACAGTAGCCACTAAATAAGATATTAAAAGATTATATTCTCATTTAAAACAATAATACTACAACACAATACAATAGTTACATACCGTAGTCGGGATAAAAATACACAACTTTATGGAATGCAAGGAGGAAGAACTGGAGCAGGTTGAGCCATTTGAAACCGGTTGCTTCCTCAAGAATGTCGAGAATATTGCAACATGATTATGCATTGCCATGGTAACCGTCTGATGTAATAACGGTGTAACTCTTACTGTCTATGTACTAAATATTAATAAAATATATTATCCGATCACTCGCACTACTTGCCTCACCGTACTAACTGCGTGTTCCAATATAAAAGCTCTTTGGACTCCCTTCCCAAATACTGTTCCAATTTAGATTTTTTGTTTCAGTTTAGCTTGCTAACAATAATTACCTTTCAGCATGTGTAATGTTCTAGGAAATATATAGTTTTTGATTTATTGTAATAATAATATTAATAAATTGTTATTAGGAGATTAATTATTGACCGTTTGTAATTAAATGAAGGAAGATGGTGTCTATTATAATAAGTGAATCTGTGATAATAGGCATTTGTGATAATAACTAATGATAAAATATGACAAAAGCATAATAGCCTGCAATAGTTTAACAAATAATGTTAAATTGTCATATTTAACTATCTTAAAGTCACCTCTCCCTTTTTAAGCTTATATTTAATAATTGATTTAGGACCTTAGCTACCCATGGGTCTTAGTGTGACTGGTCCGGCTGTAAAGAATTGCCTTTTTTGTGTTATGATGTGAGATTCACGCCGTTTTCCAATTTCAGATGCTTTTTAAATATTCCTCTATTTGACCATCTTCTGTTTAAGAAAGGTCCTGGAGAAAGGCCGGAATGTCTGAAACGTCGGAATTCCAAGATAATAAAAAAGTGTGAGACTACATGGATATTTTTGTTATAACTAAAATACAAAACTATTTATTATGCACTAACATTTCGCCCCTTCTAAACAGCGCTTCATCAGGGCTATTGTCAAGCAAGTAAACTAATCAGTCTTTTTGAGCTATTTTTTTAAACGCCACGTGGACCATCTTCCTTCATTTTTTTGTGAGCTGAGTTACCTTTCAAATGATGCTATAAGTAGAAAAATTATTAGTCGACCATATTTAATGATTGAAGGACGATATTTCGGCTTATTGTCAAGATGAAAATATGATATAACTTTTTTCTACGGGGGTTAAAAACGAAAGGTTTGTTGTCAGGAACGTATACTTTTTTGTGTATCCTATGAACAAATAAAATCTACTTTTCAATACTTTTTTTCTTGAAGCCTTACTGCGTATATGTATTACTGGGTACCAAGTACAAGATTTTAAGCAAGTTTTGTCGAAATCGTAGCATTTTGGCCCTACAGTCTCTGAAAAAAAAAGTTTTTTCGGCTGATGCAAAACAGCTAGCTCCGGAAGCTGCGAGAGCCCTTCTTTATTGTGAGCTGAAAAGTTCTTTAAAATAGTGCGGAAAAGCGGGCTGAAATTGAGAGACATTTAGCTTACGCGTGGACATGCTATGTATTATAAAACCATTCGTAATCCCTTTTGGGGCAAACTATTAGTAATAATTATTAATGAATATAAAATCAATTTAACATATGGATGGGATAGATCACCTATTGTTTCTTACCTGTTGATGATGTTGCCCTGTCGCAAATAAATAATAATACAAATAATTCTAGAAGATTATTCCATTTAGAACTTTTATCAAATACCTATTTCCTACAGAATTAATCGCAAGGAGTTATGATAACAACACTAGAAATAGAGGAAATGCTTGTTATAAAATAATAAATTTATGTGGACCAACTCATACTCAACGCATACTCTCGCCTCTTCTCTCGTCCAGCGCTAATGGGTCATTGGGAGAAAATGGTGACGATAATAACCCTAAAAAGGATATCTCACTATCGACTTCTGCATATTTATGTAGGTTGCTATTTGTATGTTTTACCTTTAAAAAAAATACTATTAGTGGTGAAAAATAAACTGGCTTTTATTAGTCAATGACTTGCTTTCTGAGAAACACAGCACATTGAAATTAAAGTTTTATTGACAGAAATTCTGTATTTATGATATCTTAAACTTCAACTGGGATGTAGTGCATGATATTAAAATATTAACTTTAGTGGGATGTCCCACTGGACCTACCCCTGGTTAGGTTTTGGAGACTCTTCTCAACTTCTCGCTTTTATCATTTTTGGATATTCTCTTTTTTTGTTCTATTATGTATTATTAAAATGATCATTTTATTTTAAAGCAATTTGTTAGTTTATCTGTATTATTTTTGTATCACCTTGTATCGTTGTGTGTTTTTGATCCATCTCTATATTGTTAATATATCTGTCATTTAAGTTCTCTATATGAGATAAGGTGCGTGTGCGTGTGGGGCAGATACTTGTCATTGTTGACTATGACAGTACTTTTTCCTTGAGTGCTTTATCTGAATAAATTAAAAAATATTTATTACTTCGCAAATCAGTTTTAAAAATATTAGTTTAGTGATTTCACTTAATATAGTAAATATTGATATATGTATGTAGAATAACCAGCTATTGATGTCCAACCAACACAAGGAATAATTTGATAGTTGTGGATCAAACCGTCTGGGATTTGAGGTCCATTCATATTTGAGGTAAGAACCACGAGGTATTCAGTTATTCATCGTGGTCGTACAAGTTGCTTCATAAACCCCACCGACCGTCCGGGGAAATCAACTACCTACGGTGTCTGCATATCGTCCTCTGGTAACTCCTCAAGTTCCTTTCTTGTGGCCATAGCCCCTAAATTATTCCCTTTATCAGTATTACTTCTTGTTTTTTGTTTTTTTATCGTTTATAGTTTTAATGAATGTGTATTTTTAAAATGTTAATATTATAATTAAGTGTCTAATGAGAATAAATTAAAGATAATTTTACATTGGATGAGATTTGAAGAAAGAACTTTATTTCTATTTTTTTTTTTAAGTAGAATTTAATTTATAATTTTTTATCGTAAATTAACTAGAGGGAATTGATCATTTAAATTATTGTAATTGAAAAAAGAACGATCTAATGATTATTATTCAAGAAAAAATAAATAAATTGAGATTATTACCAATAATTTGATTATGTATTTCATTTATTTACGTACTTATTAACTATGGAACGGTGTAGCGGAGTCTCGTAAACATGGTATATGAATTAAGGAGAGACCACACTATTGCTAGTGTTCAGCCTGACCCAATATACATCGACAAATATCTGGTTCCAATGTTTATGTTTACACGATCCAATCATGTTCCCAGCTACTCGTTCAATACCGATTTGAGAACGTATTGGGCTGGTTTGTACAGAAGTGTGACTGTTCACTTCGTAGAAAAATAAAACTTGTCTATTTTAATGATGTTTATTTTTATTTTCTAATTAATCTTTTTTATTTCTATGAATTTATATTAAAAGGCGTTTCATATTAATGTAGTAGATGCTGATTTGGTGTGTGATCAAAAAATGAAAAATTAATTTATTAATCTGAGTTGTATAAAACGTTTTTTAGTCAATGAAAGGAATATGGTCCGGGTGCGGTCAAGAAAAACTCAAATAGTAGAAATATACTAATTTAATGAGCCAACGTTTCGCCCCACGTTGCAGGGCTTCTTCAGGGCTATTTTGACGGCAGTCAAAACTAAAATGCCGTATTGCATTTTAGTTTTGACTGCCGTCAAAATAGCCCTGAAGAAGCCCTGCAACGTGGGGCGAAACGTTGGCTCATTAAATTAGTATATTTCTACTATTTGAGTTTTTCTTGACCGCACCCGGACCATATTCCTTTCATCTTCACACACAGTCAATCAATAATCTTCCAGTTTTTTAGTCAACAGTTTTGTATATTTAATTGATGCAAGGTCTTTGCAAATGAGTCAACATAATAAATTAGAGATATCTTTTTGATGAGATCTATATCTGGGAGAGAATTTTACTTTTGAAGAGACAATTTTTTTTTGTAGGGGCATATGTAAATAAAGGAAAACTCAACAATTTCTTGGATTGCGTATTTTACATTTTTCCTGGTCTAGAATTTACTTTTTGGATAAAAACGTTGTACTATGTTTATCTTTTTAAAAAACCTGGTTCACATCGTAATATATAAACATAGCTTAACTAATTATCATCGTTGATATCATCACAGGTTCGAAAATACCCAATTTGTCTAGTTTACTCTTTTAGCAAAACAACATCTATGTAATAGGATTTGTTAGACATTCTAATTAATTATTTACCTATCTTGTTATCTAAGTCAGTAATTAATATTTAGTTGAGCTGTGAGTAAGCTGGTACCTATGCCATCTTGATAAAAGGACTTTCTTCCTGTTCGCTTTTATATTTTTAGGCCCCGAGTAGACAGAAATTGTGTAAGGCATTGTACCGCGGAAGGGTCGGACTAGATTTTGGGTCTAGGCAGCCAGCCAAATTTTTCCTTTTCTTTTTTATATACTAAGTGATTGACCCTTGGCCCTTACTTCGCGTTCTCCAATAGAGAAACATTGTCCCAAGGACTTATATTGATTTAAATATTTTTCCTGGTTAGTAAATAGTGTAGATTATTTAGTTGTTTATCTTGCTCTCTTTCTTATGTAACATTATGTATTACTTTTTTTAGAATTGAAAATTCTGTAACAGACAATTATAACGAGTAGGTTGGTCGATGTATGACAAATCACAAATCACTTCTCAGAAGATCAAAACACAAAAAAGGCAATCCTCCCCCCCCAAAAAAAAAAAATATTATTCCTCATACTTATTCCTTACTATATTTTACTTCTCATTATTGATGCTTTGACATTTGTAAATTATTTAACATTTAAAATAGAAAACAATTATATTTCGAGTCAAAATTAAATTATTTACATCATTATAGTTGAAGTTCGAATTTAAAGTTATATATCGTTCGTGGCTTTCTTTGAAACTACTAGACATATTTTTTTTGAGGTTGGGGACCCAAGTCTCAGCTCTCCCTAAGATGATCCTGGATATTCCTCATTATCGTTCGCCAAGCCGTTTCTAAATTGCGGTCGATATTTTGGTCATTTATGTAGCTTAGAAAAAGAAAATACATTTTTGTTTTTAATATCGTTATCTTAGATCATTAAAAAATAAAACTCTTAAACGCTTTGAATCGGAAAACGCATTTTCCTGTTTTCTAGCACCAAAAACAGAAGCCATTTCGATGAAACTAAATAAACGATTGATTTATGAAACAATGTTCGCAATTAAATTGTTGAGATTAGTCGTTATGACCGTTTTCACATAAGTTCATGACTTAAAGGCACTTCGTACTTCTACAACTAAGGAAAAAAAAAAAATTTATCATGCCTTGACAAGTTTTTCCTCTTATTTTTTCTACAATACTATATATTTGTACGATTCATACGGATTTTCCATTTGTATATGGCGAGCTACTATTTATTATATTATATTCTAATTTGCTATAAATTTGCTTAATAATTTGCTACTATTTATTATAAAGAAATATTGATTCTAAATAATATTTTCTGAGACCTCAGCTTATCTGATTTGGCATAGCTATTCTATTTTAGAAATATTCTCGCCTGTGTTCTTTTAGTGACCGTAGATATTTAGAGATCATATCTGCAAAATAAATAAATTTGGGCCACGTTTCTGACCAAGTGTTAATTATATCCTTCTCATTTTGAGGAATTTGTCCCAATTATATAATATATGAGCAATAATTTAATTTCCTTGTAAGATATCCATCATACTTACATAGCAGATTGTGTTAGTAACTGGCTAGTAAATGGATCATCTACATAAAAATGGTACGATTAGTAATTATATTATAGTTGAGGCTGAACCTTTAAAATGATGATTGAAGTAGTGAAATAAATAATATGGATTGAATAATAGACAGTTTATCCGAAATATAGAAATAAATCAATTCAAAAGTATTAAGAATTTCTTCCTTGATAATAAATAAACCCCGAAAGATTTTTTTTTTTATTGAATGTTGGTTTTATGTTTTTTTAATGCCAGTAGTATCAAAACTATCGATTATCGCTCACCCATTCTATTCAATTTAAACTGTTTAAAGAGTGGCCATAAAAACTGTTTGATAATGCCGTCGGCGGGCATTTACGGTGATGTTCTCGGAGACGTCCTTAATGCTTTATTTAAACGATGGACTGACTATCATCATCATTATATAACCGCATTTATAATATCTTTCTTTCATTTATTTGTAAGATAAGTCATATAGGTTAAATATTTATAAATCACTTTATATTAAGTATATTTAATCCATCTAGTGGCTCAGATCTCGGCTATGTTGACTTCCCCACTCATGTGGTAGGAGAGGTTTGCTCTGAATTGCACCCGTATTCACCTCATTCATCTTTGTCGCTGGGGGAACATTTTGGAAAAAACAGTTCTTAGATCGACGACACGGCTGCAGTTGCTCTCATACGGCCCCTCCTGATTTATACCCGGCCCTCTCAAACGTCTTAGGTGATCTTATTTTTCAAACTCAACTGCTCCGAATTTATCACATCTGAGTATATTAATGAAGTGGAAAATAAATTTAGCAAAGCTGAGATCCTTAATTCGTACGGATTTATTAATAATTGAGGGAAATTATTTTATTTTTGTACAGAATAAAATAATGATAAATACCTTCATCTAAACGAACGGATTTGTTTTAACAGTATAACAGTTATTATTTTACGATTTGTTTTACGATCATTGTTTATGCTCTGGATGAGTAACTGTGAGGTAATAACCAAGGTTTGTTTCTGGCATGATATTTTTCTATTCTTTCAGAGGGTGTCGTAAATTAATATACGCAGATTGAGTTTTAATTTTCTTTTTTCCCTGTTGTTTAATATTCATTTTAGTGATAAATATTCTTTGTGATAATGTTTCCAATACTCTTAGGCACATGAAACTGTTAACACGTCCAGTTTTATCACGTATGTGTAACATTACACTGTTTATGTATTTTTTCATCACAGACCAAAAAGACTGGTAAAATTATGTTCGTTTTTCTTCCGAGGAAGCACTATTAATTAAAAAAGAAGTTATGGTTGATTAATCGTTATATGAAATATATGTATTTGTCTACTTAAGAAAAATCAAAATTAGTTCATTTTTGAAAATAATGAATCTGTTTAATCTAAAATGAAAAAAAATTAATCTCTCCTCAAAATTTGAGATTTATAATTTCAATATTAGCAAATTACAGATTTTTCGTAGAAAAACGGTTAATGAAATTTAGTATTTATTTCTCTTAACATCCCATTCGTTGCAGATTTGACCCAAAACAGATATGCGTCTTTTTATTCCAAACTCCTTAACCATCCTAACCCATTAATTCTTAATCTTTCATCCTTAACAATCCCTGATAATCCTCCGAGGCGTCTGAAAAGAAGATGGCCACGGGACCTTCTAGTTTAAATTAATGTTTGTAACCAATGGGTGGTTCCTTCCCAAGATTTTCAAGTGTATATGAAACATACAACATATTTACCTATTGTATTATTTTGTACAGTTGTAAATTACAATAAATAAATAATTAATAAAAAAAAAGTATTTATTTCTACTGTTATTATTTAGAGCCATGAAGAGAGATTTCTTTAAATTAAACCGCATTCTCGAGTCAGAATAGCAGAGTAGTAAAATTTGATTTGATGTGTTAATTGTCCTAATATCAATGGAGATCTGTCCTTAAATAGTTAAAATCTTCCTACGCCTGAGACCATACCGAGCAAGTATATAAGAGGGACTACCTATGATAAACAAAAGTTTCTTTGTCAAAAAAATGAACAAGAAACAAGAAAATAAATGAAAAATATTTAAGTATGCTTGTTGTTTTTCGAACAATACTGTTTTCTCTTTCCCAGTCGAAAGAAGGACAACTATTTTATAAAAGCTGGACAATAAAAACTTAATTTTTTTTTTTTAAACTGCTTTCTTGTGCTAATGAAGTATCAATGATAAATATTATACCATGCATGTATTATTTTTTATGTTTTATCTATTTATTTATTTATTTTGGATTTAATTGTGATATTAATTAATAAATATGTCGTTATTACTTTTTACCCTTAAATCTGGCAGATGTCATTGTAATGTTAGCTATATATGTATTTCTGTCGTCGGTATTTGTGGGACCGCCAAGAAATAAAAGTCGACCCCCCACCAGGCCGGATTCAAGGTTGCAGTCGCGAGGAAGTCTTAAACTCCCTTGGCTACAATTCATTCGGCGGTAATTGTAAATTTATTTATTTCAATAGATTCTGATGTATCTTAGAAATTATTGAACTCTATTAGAGATCAAATCGAAGCTCGTTAAATTTATTATTAATTAGTTTTATTTGTATTTCAGCTACTTATAATACTTTAGATGTTATAGTCACTAAACTTATAAATATGTGACGGCCATTTTGAAACATCTTATGTATTACGGAGAACTCCCAGGGGGTGGGTAGCTTTTTTCCATTGAGTTTTTCAAATATTTTTATATGAATATACATTGGGAGAAATTATTTATAACTACTTATAGGTAAGGCCAAATTTTAAGTTATTTTTACCAGACTGTTATTTTCGGTTATATATTAAGAAAAAGATAGATAATAATTTTTAAAAACTCCTGTTTTGACTAAAACCCGGTTTAAACGAGTAGCGTTACCATAATGCTAACTGCACTTCTCTGTTATATTCAAATCTATAAGCCGCCTCCCAGTAAAGGACTCCTATTTCTGTGTACCTTCCCCATCGTTATCTCCCTACCGTATACGTCAGGACCCTCGGACTCGAGGAAAAAGAACTTCAAAGGTAAATACTTGAAAAGAATATTCTCCTCTATCTCCATATGTGCATATTTACATAAAAGGATGCCGTTGAAAGAAAGTAAGGCGCATATTTCTGTGACAGTTTGTTTAACAAATATACACACTAGGCAATGCAATATACAATAGAAAGAGGTGGAATTTAGGTCGATAAAATATATTGCATCGAAAACTAAATCCGTTGGGACATTTGGAAATCGCAAATTTCAAAGCTGGTAGATAATTATATTGAAAAAACTTGTATACATAGATAAAATTAAATTTATACTTAGGCATCTGATTTGGTAGGTTTTGTTCTCTTGAAGGATTTTTATAAAATAGGATTGAACTGAAAAGGGCAAGTTTGAAATTAAGGTTTATATTTTCTTTTTTTTAATTGTGTATTCAAATGGTTTTCGTTCCACTTGGGAGCATATCGATGTACGAGCTGTAGCCATCCATATTGGATGGTGTTAGGACCCGGTGTGAATAGCATCTACCCTAGATCTAGTTGCCCTGGACATCCTGTGGAATTGTTCCAGCCCTTGTAACGTTATTTTCCCCCGGAGCATGCTGTGTTCCGGCCTACGCGCGAGCCGATGTGTAAATCACCACTGCCCCCTGCCTTTTTTTTATTATTCCCTCTCGAAACCTTCTTCCGTTCGGTTTTTTGCATACTGTCAGTCAACAGGCAATCCCATTTGAGATTCATATTAGGGAACAAAGGGAGGGGAAAAAAATAAAGCTTTAATTATTGGAAGTCGTCATTTATAATTGATCTTTGAAAACAGTATAAATATATATATATATATATATTTATAAATAATGTGTGGTATATGATCCTTACTCATTAATCTGTAAACTACCTATTTCATCAGAATAAATATATTAGTGCTTATAATCCAGATACACGTTATTATTCATTTTTGAAATAAAAAATTTCTTACTTGATAATTAGGAAAAATATAAAAAACAAACAAATGTTTTAAGAAAAAACAGTGTGTAGGATCTTCCAAAAAAAAAAAAAAAAATCATAAACCCTCCCCAACACTATTAGTTTTTAATTTTGATTAAGGTTGAAAAAATTAAATCAATCTATTGAGCTTTATACAATTTATTATTTAATTTTTTTTAAATTATTCTAAATACTTATTTTTTTAATCAAGTTATTTTGTGTTTTTATGTAAACCTAATTTTTACAAACCTAGTATTTCTTGACATATGTAAGTTGTTGTTGATACCAAGGTGTAATCTGAAAAATAAAAAAAAAAAAATATAGCTCGTAACGAAATTATTTTTTTAATGAAGAGGTTCTTGAGCTCAAAAATTATGTGAGGTTAACAAAGTGATTTACTATTTCCGCTTCAAATTACTTAGGTAATGAAGTCTTTTTTTTCCCCTTCGACTAGCGTATGAAAAATATTCGATCATCATTATTTTATTTTTTGTTTACAGCCCCATGAATGAGTGGGATTGATATCATGTGGTCCGTCTTTACTCTTTGAAGAGATGTATGTCTCAGTATACCGGTTTGAAACTGTTGGAGCCTCTTAGTCGTTAGAGGTGCTATGTTGGTCAGCATAGGTGCTCCGTAGAGCAGGGCTGGCCATAGCACACTTTTGTAGAACTCGAACATCATTAAAATTTTTCAAAGACCATTATTTTATTTTGGCGAATTCCCTTCAATGGGTATACGTTTAAGCAGCATTGTTGAAAAAAAGAACCGTGTATTTGTATGTTGTAGATAATAGTTTTACAAGGGTCAGTTGCTGGGAACCTTGCCTAAACAAGGCTGGAATAAGAGGATTAGGCAAACAAACGGAGAAGAGGAATTTTAATTACCGAGGGCTTAGAGAACTGTTCCAGCCCTCCGTTGTCTCTGACTTTTCCAGCTTCTTACTCTTTCTATAGCTGAGAGATTTTAGGGAGAGGTTCCTGCTACCGTAACTATTTTAATCAAAGAAATTCGATTAAAGACGGTCGTATTGAGCATAATAGTTACTATTAGGAGTAACTAAGGTTTGAACAATTGTAATTTACAATATTAGTTGCCTAAGTTATACGAAATATGGTTTTCGGTAGTTATCATAAGCTTTCTAAATGCCATTGTTTAGTAATACAGATGATGATAAATGTTCACCACATAGTCGATCAAAGTAATATCCATTCCACTAAGAAACTTGTATGAAATTTTTGTTATTCTATCAAACTTTCCAAATTTTGTTTCAATTGTTTTATGAATAAACTTTTTAATGATCTTCTAAATTATATTTTTTAATTTATTACTTTCATTTTTTCACAAAAAATTGTAATTTTTCTTTGATCATTCAACCTACAATATGGATTAAGTGTATTAAGTGAAGTTCTCTATGAAAAGAAACAACATAGTAATCCTTATATAAAGGGTAATGGTACTGTTATTCATATTATTTTTATCCGAAAAAAAATGTTTATTAAATATTTATTACTTTTTTATATATTTATTATTTGTTATACCTATTTATTATTTTTTACATGTATTTATCAATTATATTTCTATACAAATTACTTTTTTTTTAATTTATATTTACTTTTACTTTTTTTATACATTTTCTAAATTATTCATTTACTATCTGTATTTTAATGTATGCATATTACTATATCCTTATAAATAATTAGCAAGTTTTTTTTTTAGGATTGTAATTAAATAGTATTTATGTGCGAAAATACGATTTTTTTGTATGTATGTTGTTATTTTATTTTAAAATGGTGTATGTTTATGTTGTATTATTTATATTTTATTTTATTCGACGTTTAGTAAAGATAGAAAAAAGTAATGAAAGAATTATTGGGTTAACAGAGAAAATATGGAAAATTTACAACAAATAAAAATCATATATTACTATTTTATATATATATTTATATATTACTAAAAATTTGACTGGTCAGAAGTATGATGTGCCCAATACTGTTGGGCAGCACTACTTTTTGTATAAAGTTATTCTCTCTCTCGGTTTATTGTCTAACTTTCAAGAAGAATAGCAAAATTAATGCTTTTATATCTCACATATTACTTAACTGTTTTTGGAACAAAATCTTTTATCTGGTGGAAATCTAGTACCAAAACTGTTAATTAAAAAATAACAATAAATTAAAATAGCCTTTACTGGTTTTGAAATGCGACACCTCATAAATATGACAAAGCCGTTGAATACAAGTGGTGTAGATGAAACCTTGAGTTCTGAAATATTCCAAACTTCTAATTGTTTTTAGTAACGTTGGTTAGTAACATTCAGAGCCATATTTAACTAGTTGAAATAGTTCAACTTAATCCTTTCAGGAATTAATTAATTAACTTTATTTTTATAAAAATTAATTTTGATTTGAACTAATTATTTACTTCATTTTGGTTTTCATTGGCTTATAGAGGATTAGTGGAACGTTGAGATCATAATATAAAGTATTGTTTATTATCACGAAATATTAAGTACGGACTAATTAATTTATAATTAACATAAAAATAAATTTCACAATTTCAATTAAGAAGGGCCAAATCGCTTTCCTGTTTATTGCTAGCACTTAGAGTTCCCTTATGATAAAGGTGTGGGTAATTGGAATCAACCTGCCCGATCGTTAACCACTCACCCGAGTAATTCGTTAATGTGGAGTCGATTACTTTGCTACTGGGGATTTCTTCGCAATTTGCTAATGTTCTTGTTAATTGAGAAATTATTTAATTATACCCTTGAACCCTTATAAACTTATGAGTCACTTTTTTTTTATAGAGCACAGTAGTTTAAACTTTTCTATAATTTTCACATTTTTTTCTGTTTTTTAACAAATAGAATTTTAGGTATAAAAAAATGATAAAATATATATATAAAAGGTAATGGCCGAATCTCTTTCCACAATAAACTTTAGAATTCTGGACCAATTTACGTGCTGGTTTTTTCATAATGTTCCTTGTTGATATGGGAAGGTTTAAAGATATTGTTTAAAGTGTAGGTTTAAATCACCTAATTCTTAGGTAGAAAAAAAATTATAAACAAAATTAGGCACGGTTGGTTTGTAGCTCAGAAAGTATACATTTTTTCAAGGTTGGTGTATACCAATCGATACGTCTCTTTCCTACGATTAAGAAAAAATGATCACTGATTCCATTAAGCTATATCATATTTACAAAAAATTATAAAAACATAATGTTGCTTGGGGTAAAGTAGGCCAACACTTTTTTTTTTTGTATAAAAAAGCAAATCATATTATTTTTTAGTGTCTTCTCACACTGCTAAATGCCATTTTACTAGGAAACTGAAAATTTTCTATCTTGAATCATTCCGACAATTTGTTTAACTATAGTTCATAAAATCGATCGTATCTTCTCTGAATTTTATCCAATTAATTAATAATTAATAGAACTATTGGAAAACGGAAGTTATTTCTGTTTTTTAGATTTTTTAAAATAAATCAAGGCCGGATGTAGGGCAAACATTTTGGGCTAAAAAATGTTATCAACTTTTTTTCACTCCTAAAAAATCTTATACAACACTTTGATGGTTCAGTCGGTCTTAAATGCTTCTATTTATTACTAAGATTGAAGCACAGTGAGTATATATATATGACACTATCATAGATAATTAAATTTTCTAAAAGCAAAAGAAAAAAATCACCTAAATAGGCAGTATTAACGTTAATAGAGCGAATTTTGTTCCGTTTTAATCTTCAGTGTATTTGAATTTTACCATAGTTACTGTCTTATCACTTCATTTATATGTACATAAAAGATCATCATTAAATCTATTTAAATCCTCCAATATAGTAATAGCGAAGTATTTCCGAGTCAGTTAGTTTGTTTATAAAATAAAAATTAAAAGTAGTTTTTAAAATATTTAATTAAGTATTATAACATTATACAATATCAGTCAAATAATAAACAGGAGGGACCTGTAGCTATAAGGTTCCAGCTCTATTCTACAAAATTTTCTTTGAGTGGTGAAGGAAATTCAAAATATTTGAGCTGCCTCTTAAATGTATCAACTTTCAAAATCACTTAAAATTTAATAAAAACAATGTAATAGACTTTACCTGGTATCCGTCCTATCGCCGTACCCAATTTCTGCACTGATTGTTATCTCCTGTTGAACATTAATGACATTGAACTATCTGTTTGTTTTTTTTTTTTGTTGTTTTTTTATACGTATACGATATATCTATAGAATATCGATGTTTGTGTACATCGGGCCCCAGAAGTTAATCTTAGACAAAATTGATATTTGAATCGATACTAATATCTATATTGGAATATATATTACTAAAAATATATCGGTAAATTTCCATTATTTTTTTCAGCTATTTGTTTATTTTTACATTGTTTTTTTAAATAAGTGGTATTATTGGAGTTGAAAGTATAAAGTATAAATTGCACCTATTTCAAACTACAAAACTTAACTCCCGTTCCGGTAAGTTTTAGAATAGGTTGTTTATCTGTAGATAATCCATCTCCTCTCAGAATATCAAAAATGGCCAGGAACATGATGGCAAAAAAAAATCTACAATACTAGGAGTATTTGTTCCTTCTTCATTATGAAACAGTTTCCTGATTAATTCACAAATAATCAAAAATGCATAGATTACATTTATTTAATGTAATTTCGATGAAATGTTGATAAACTATTAATTAAACGCCAGTAATTAAATGATGATGCTCTTGCTTAGAAAACATCATTGGCATCTGTAGTTAACCTTGTGTTGAGTGAAGTTTTCTGAGGTGAATTCTTTTGTGCTCATGAAAGTATAATAGAATATCAAGTTTTCCTCTAATTAAATACAGGACAAAACCAAGGACTTGTGTTATAAAAACCTCTGAAGTGTGAATAATGTTATATTTGAAGCTTAAATAAAACTCATGATTACTTTTAATGATTTATCAAGCAATAATCTAAAAATTATACTCATAAAGAAAAATGATTAGTAAATCTATAAATAATTATTATAGCTAATCTCGGGAAAATGGCGGTAAACCAAACGGAGTGTAAAAAATAATTAGGTTTCACTGAAAATGGTGTTTGAAAACTAAAAGAACAATGAGACTAGCGCCCTCGAGGAAGAATGTGACTGGATTTTAACGGCCCTCTCCTGTTCACCCTTACTAAAACTTGTAAAGGTTTTTTATTATTTCTTGGGTTTAAATTACTTTTTAAGTACTCTTCAGTTGTGTAGTTTGTTTTAGTTCTATGCATTTATTTCCAGACATTGATAATGCCGATCTGAGACCACGATCACACCATATTTGCAGAAATATAAATTAAATGATCACAAAATAATAAATGGGTAAAAAAAAAGAAGAAAAATTTAAACTAAGTGTAAAATAACATCTTAAATACATCCATATCTATTTATATTATTTTCACTAAGTTCGATAAGCGCTTGTTGATGGGAAGTTGATTTTACTTTGAGTTGTCGAATTTTGGATATATGGAATTTTTTGAGTTATCAAGTTTATTAAAAATCTATTTTTGAGGTATCGGATTTTCACTATAGTAGGTAGATTCAGATCGTATGTTGTAATCAGATTTGCTCGCTTTACTGACAGAGTTAAAAATGTCATAACTCACATGATAATGATGGTCCGACTTAAGATTGTTAAGAGGTGCATTATCGTCTCAGTACCAATGTCAGTCAGTAACTCAACATGAAATGAGATGCGGGAACTTATAATCAGTTATATTATTTATAAGTAGTTAATTATAATCTCCCGACCAACTTAATTCTACTATTAAGTTCTCCTAATATTCGTGACGAGTTATATATTAGAGTCTAGTATTCGAGTTAAGACCTCCCTATTCTAGTGATCCGCTACCCACTTTCTTTCCGTTAAACAAATTTATCATCAGACAGCAATGTAAAGTCAAACCAAAGACATAATAGTCACCACAGTAGATAAAAAAAAAAATGAATGTATAGATTTAAAAAAAAAGAATAAAAAAGTTTGTTTAAAGGAATATTTCAATACTTCAAAAAATGTTTTCGTCTACTTTAGTTAGAGCCACTTTTAGTTGCCCAAGCTCATTAAAAACGCGCATATCATTTTTTTTTCAGTCTAAAAAAATCAAAGATTATGAGTATTTTTTTATTTTAAATGTAGTTTGATAACATTTGTGATTTTCTGAATATTGTATAAGGGATGTATTTATAAACACACAAAAAAGGTTAAAATCAAACTTTAAAGCTCCCTTGTCTTTCTAGATTTATGTATTTGATCTTGATGAGTTCTTATACAGTCGTTTTTTCAATAATTACTGTAAGTTTGTTAATGGACAACTTGTGTTTTGTCAAATAATTTGAACGCATTATCATTATTCATTATAACGAGTACGTCTCGTCAAGATTTGATACTAGCCTGAACAAGTAATTAAGACAACCTAATCAGAGGAACCTTATAAAAAGTTCAATTAAAGACCCTAAGGGTGGAAAACAGGGGCAATGTGAAGTATTGGAGCGGAGGTGGTCCAATCCCTATCGTAAACAAAACAGCATTTATCTCCCCACTAAATCACCCTATAAACCATCCTGTTTACCTACCTATGTTAGCTGAGGATTTGGGGCTCTTCTCATCCTATAGGGCTTATTGACTCTCTTTTGTTAGGGTAACAAATTAAAATTGTATAATAAAATAGCTATTCATGGAACGTCCTGCTTTCCGTTGACATTGCAAACCCAACCTTTTACAAGGAAAGGGTGTGTAAATTCAGGAAATGGCAGAACCAAGGAAAATTATTGTATTCAAAACATTATAACAAAAAAGATTATAAAATTTGGTATTCAGTTTTTGTCCATTGTTATGGTTTTAAGCAAAAGAAACTGAAACCACAATATTAAATTATAGAGAATCGATCTTACAAAGTGGTTGGGGGTGATCTTGAAGGGTCAGTTTTTCACTTTGTGGTTGGTGGAGCCCAGGAAAGGAGCTCTGTGAAGATTAATCAGAAAATAAATGTATGATGTATTTATTTTTTCTGATGGTTTTAACTTGTCTCAGTAATTATCTGTTCTTCTAGATTATCATCTATTCGATAAACTGTTGCCTAATGATGCCATGTGTGTTGATTGTTGTACGAAAGTTTACTGTTAGCTGATATTATGTTAGCGAAATAATGCCCTCATTATAACATGATGTATGTACATTCACAAATCTCTTCTTGTTCTTATTTTATCGGGATAACAGGCGCCTGAAGCTGCCATTGGCCTGTTAAACAACCGCTAACCATCTTTCTCTGTCACCTTTATGGATAACAGAAATCTTCAGTTACCAACTCCATGTCTCCATCGGCCTACCACATGGGCGCATACCATCCGGTACATTCTTGTACGACTTACTTACCATTCTATCCAGGCACAACCTTAGAACATGGTCTAGCCATTTTAGTCTTTATAATTTAACGTGTGTGAGAAGAAGCTACTTTATTTGTAGAGCCGGTAAGTTCGCTGTTTTCAAGTACCATTGCCGCGTACCGGCCTAAGGTACTCACATTTCTCTAGGATGTAGAGAATTATCTTGACTTTTTCACTGCCGTATTTGGCAGTAACCATTAATGGTGGTTACTTCATATTACGTAAGGCCTTAAGGTGTAGTTGTTTAGACTTGTTAAGTGTAGGTTATGGACTCCATAATCTACTCAGATTGTGGAACTCGTAAATGGTCTCTGGAAATAGTCTCTTATGAGTAGTAGTTGTCTAAAAGGGAATTATTATTATTACTATTTCACTAGTATTATTTCTTAGTTTACTTTTTAGGTAATTGTTATTCTTCCACATTAGTTATTCCACACTCGAAAATATTTTACTTTCCAAAACAAACAGTGGACCAACTACCCTTCTTTGGTTTTGACAAAAAAAGGACCGTGCACTCTACATGTCATTATTATTCAAGGTTTAATAATATTTTATAATAATCTGTTATTTATTATACATATCTATTGTTTATATGGCAAACTCTGACCTTAATTTTTGGTGACATGTGTCTGGTTGAACCAAATAAATCCTCCAGTTCTATATCGGGTCTGACTGTGGGTTGCCTCAACCCCGTGACAGATAAATTGTCTAACCGCAAGTAATTACGTTAAACTGACGGGCTTATTGGACATGTGGTATGTTTATATTAGCTTTTTCGTTGTATTTCGTCGCTTAAGCTGCCGTCGTTACTCCAAAAAAAAAATTCCAAATAAGTTTTTGTTCTTGAAAAAATATATAAAACATCTATACATCATCCTAGAAACACCTCGTCTCAACATTGGTTTCGTATTATCACTGGGTAATTTTTGGTATCGGGAATTCTTTAGAGGTGCTTTAAAGAAGCTTTAACTTCATTTATTTATTTTTATGCAGGACGTAAAGTATTATTGTTGTTATATAATAATTGGAATTATATTTTTTACTATCATAATAAATTCTAAATTAATATTTAGATTAATGGATTGATAAAAACATAACAGCTAAAGCTAAATTATACGGATAATCTAGGTAATTAATACCTTTTGTTTTTAATAGTTGTCAAAAATAAGAAGAAAAATCCACGGTGCTTAGACAATGAACAACTTAAAAAACGTTTAAAGTTTTTCAATTAGGTTAATATGGTGGCTTATTCAGTTCGGTTATTATAACACTATTACTTTAATTATTTCTGTACTTAAATTTATTATTATTGTTAGGCTTATTTTTATTAAGTGCACTGATTGTTCATTGGCATTACTCTTAAACAAGAGTATTTTATAGAATATTGATATTTGTTAAAACTCTTTCTTGCAATATTCCAAAGCAGATATTTATTATTTATTATTATTATTATTATTTATATATTATGTTTTTTTAAGCCCGTCATTTAAAGTTTGTGGGAACCGCTTGGTTGGTTTAAGTAAGAGAAACTCCTGACAGAAAATTTAGAATATTTACAAAACTATAGATAATTACATGAACATCTTAGTAAATGACTTTGAAAGACCATTCACCCAGTAAAAGGTCTTCACTGTCACTCACTGAGAGAAATCAGGAAATGAATTAATAAAACGAATGGTGTTTGTATTTTTTAAAAATATTTTTAACTTGTTTCAATAACCATCTATTTATCCAATTTTTTAGTTCAAGGAAAACGTGCTGTATGAAGTATTTTGTGTTACTGAGCTACGAAAGTATACTTATAATTACTTATTAATTATAGGTATACTACTGGCTTATATGGTTTATACATGTCTAGCGATGTGATGCTCTCACAAAGACAAGATGATGTATATTCACATAGATCTCTTTGATATAGGAAGTGATAACCCGGACTTCTTCACCACCATATTTGGCAACAACCATTGATGGTGGTTGCTTCGTGTTACGTAAGACCTCGAGGTGAAGCTGTTTCTACTTGTTAAGAGTAGGTTATGGACTCCCCAATCATCTTTTGAGGTCGTAGAACTCGTAAATGGTTTCTGGAAATAGTTTCTTATAAATATTTTTTTTTTACTGCAATCCATTTTATTTTATTTATGTTATAATACAAATTTATTTGTTAATTCAAATTTCAATATCTTCTTCTCATTTGCAACTCTCAGATAATTATTTCACTAGAAATAATAGTTTAAAGATTTATTTCAAACTATAGATTGATCATTTAATAATTTTTATTATTTTTTTTCCAGGTAAGGATCGGACTCCTTTGTATTTTACAACTTTAATTGTCCTGGGTAATGTACTATAATTTTATTTATTTATCAATAATCATTTCTTTGTTAAATATGTTCCCATCGCTATTTTTCTTTTTTGTGTTAGATATTAATTTTGATTCAAGACCTTTTACTTAATTTATTCTATTAAATCACTATAAATGTTGATTTTTGTAGATTACTTGTTACTTGTAAAATGTAGGCTTTGTCCAGTGAGGTTTTCAAAACCAGATGAGTATTGTATTAATGGGGAAGGGCGTGACCAGTCTGGGCCAATGGCTTTGCCACAAGGTTCCAGCAAGAAGTTTTGGGTATGAACACAAGGAATGGGGAATATAGTTGGCCTGTAGACTTAGCCATTTTCCTTCGCAAACCTCACTACCTGTTACCTCCATTATCGAAATATTTGTGTATTTTTCCCCTTAAATTTTTGTGCGAACGAACTTTTTTTTCATTGTTTGAAATTTCTGTATATCGAAAAAAAAGTGGTCTTTTTAATATATTTATCAAAATTTATTTTTTGCTCTTTCGAGAATTACACATCCCTGCGATGCACTTCATAGCTAGTTTGTTTTTTTATAATGTATCTTGATTATAAAAAACGGAAATTGAAGGAATAAATCTCTTGAACTTAATATTTGCATATTTTTGTGTTCATGTGTTTATCGCCCCCCTTTTTCTATTTCTTTCTATTTAACTTAACAGTTTAATTTGAAGAATTTCCTACCAACTTAAATAGGCATGCCAAGATAAAGTTTTTCTCTTCTAACCGAAAGGTTTATATTACATTGTTTTTCCGAACATCATAGTGTTCCGTCTAGTGATAATAGCTTGAATAACTGTAACTTTTATTAAAAAAATCTTCATTTATTTACGGTTCCTGATTTCTTTCTATTAATTCGCCTTTTTGGTTGAGTTTCATTTGGTTTACAATCCATTATGTATTCCCATTCCAATTTCTAACAAGCACGGGGCACATGGGTTTTTCGTGATCTAGACTAGTCGGTGATTTCTGACTGATTAGTGAGATATTTAAAACTACCTTGTATTAAATTTTGTCTTGAAATTTTTCCAAAACTAGAAAAGAATTAACTGTTATTGCCAACTGGGGGGAATCATTATGCCAACGTTTAATCGAACCTTTATTCTTCTTTAGAATAACGTCACGAATCGCTCGGATGTGAATATATATCGGCTCGATTTAACTTGCTAGGACGATTAATTGAGACAGATACATTGTTGTTCAATGTTTATTCACGCTGATCTATGTTATTACACCCTCTACCAGCCTTCACATCCATTCTCTAACTTGGTTTTTTATTGTAGTTTAATGTCCATTTCTGTTGACCTTTTTTCCTCCAGTCGGGTTTAGTGAAATATGTTTTTATTGTACTTATTTATATATATTTTAATTATTTTTAAATAACGTGATTTGTATGTCAAATCAAATGAAATACGTGAATAGAAAAAAATATTTAGGTAGTAATAATAATAGTAATTATTTTATTTTGTTATGACAGAATAATTTTAAATAGTTATGGCAGCTTCTATCGTCTAAATAACTCGGCTGTATTGTCACAGAATGACTAAGTGAACAAAAATTATTTTTTTTATATTGATTATTTATGAATGAACCCTTAGGAAAACATAATCAATCAACAGACTAACACCGATTACATAGTTTTTCTGATATATTTAGAAGATAGTTGAGTTTATTTATTTATAAATAATAATTAATTTACACCTAATTTATTTATTTATAATATGAATTAATTTTTTAAAATTAAAAACAGCAACCAAGGCCCACTTGCTGGAGGATTTAGAAGGTTCTTATCTTACTATTGCAGAAATTTTCCGTCCTCTTAAAGACCTGGTCTGGAAAAAATGGCAAAGTTTGTGAGAGGAACAAGGCATAATAGCTTAAAATATTTAAACCATCGGTCGAAAAGTAGCCTTCATATTCCAAAATGTGAAGGAGAGAAGTTGTGATGACTTGCTCCAATCCGGCCATTGCCGCCTAATCGGCTTCCTGACGGCAAAGAAATCCGCACTAAAGTGGCATAATTGCCAAACATTTTTAACTATAAAACATTTAATTATATTGTTTCAAAATTTTTTGAGACAAGGTAATTATTTATTAAATAAATCAAAAATTAGTATCCAATTCTGTCTCAACACTTTATTTTTTCATTAGTCCAACGTTTCGGCCTTTCTAGCCATCTTCAAGGACATCTAAATATTTAACAGCTTATATTATATCTTCATTTTTAACATTTACAACAACATCATTATTCACTATATGGTTTGTTATATTATATTTTATACTGTTGATAATCTTATAGAGAAAAATAAATGTTAGTGTTTTTAAATTTTAAATAAATAGGTAACTAGACTTAAGCTTCGTAAGCTTATTAATAATAAATATGAATTTTTAATAATTGACTGTTGGAATAGGTTTTGAACTTAGAATAAAGAAAATGACCTGGGCAGAATAGCTTGCAATAGAAATTGTAAATTAATGTGAGGAGGAGTTTTGTATTGAAGGTATGTTATATTATATAGTGAATAATGATGTTGTTGTAAATGTTTAAAAATGAAGATATAATATAAGCTGTTAAATATTTAGATGTCCTTGAAGATTGCTGGCTATAAAACATTATTCAGGATTGTTTGAATTGGCGAGGTTTTGCGGTCTCTCGCACTGGCTCTTAGTAACAATCGAAACAAACTCAACAAAATTGTAAAATTCTTGCAAACAATAGGAGTTTAAAAATTAATATAATATTTTTCCTCCAAGTTTAAATAAATAGCAACTGAGATGATAACCAGGAACAGTTCTGCGAAAAATCATTATTAAACAAAAAATAATTCAAAGAAAAATAAATACGCACTACTATTAGTGAATAGATTGAATGCTTCATGAAATCCATTCGAATAATTGATTCCAGATTTGATGAATTCTCCGAATCACTACTCTTACCTATTGAAATTAATTACCTGAAACGTTTTAGAAGATTAAAGGAATTATTTGCCAACGGGGTCATTTTCTTGTTGAATGATTGTAAATTATTAAATTGTTTTATTAAAAAAATGATATGACAAACGAAAATTCAGTCTAATATAAAGAGATATATTTTGGTAATCCAGTATTTAATCATTAAAAGAGTGAAAAGTTCTATTTTCTTCTAATTCTAAATTAATGAATTATATATTAAATAAATAATCAAAGACAAAGATTATAAACAATTGGAAATAATATTTAACCTTATAAATTTATCATAACTAAGAAAGACGTTTTTAAGGAATATATGATTTTGTAGGTTCATAAAACAATTGTGTAGTAGTTTTTAGCCTGCAGTGGATGCTTTCATATATATCATTTAATACTTTTTATAATTTAACACTTTATATGGTAGAATGTAAATAAACCTGTAATGGTTGTACAGTTTATGGAACAATCAAGTATATAAAATTTATTAAGAATTAAAATAGATTTTTTCTATTGTTTTTTTTTCTTTTGGTTGTATTATTAATTAGTTGATTGATTTTCTTCTAATGACCATATCAAGGATTTCAATAGCTTGAAACTT
>NW_027108721.1:719598-780105 GCF_000696795.3 Halyomorpha halys | reverse complement strand
TAATATATAAATAAATAAATATATAGTTGATCGTAAAACTTAAGATTTAGGTTGGCTGTTCAACCTTTCGCTTTGAACAGCTCTGATGTAGCCCTGCAAAGTGGGGCGAAACGTCAAACATAAAATAGTTATAAACTATTTGTTCTTTTTTTGACCGCAACCCTGACCATCTTCTTATATTTTCCAAAATATTTCAACAATACATTTAAAAGAGTTGAAACTTGCAAATAACAAAACACAAAGTTTTCCCTGAGTAAAATGTCCATCCCATAGTTCGACATCGTTTTTATTTTTATTTGCGTTTTCGATCATCTTAAAAGCACAAAGAGCATAAATAAATTTTTAAAAAACGGAAAATAATTTTATATAAGGAAAAGGTATGTAAGAATTTTAGGGGGGGAAAATTAAATTTTTCGATTATTATAAATATTTGTAATTAAGGGTTCTGTGAAAAAAAATTTTCTATGCCCAAAATTTTTTCCCTACATCTGCCTTTGATTTCTTTTCAAAAATCAAAAAAATTCAAAAAGTTTTAATTTTGTTCATACTTTTACCTACCTTCGAGGTAAGTACTAAACTGTTAAGTATTATCGAGTATGTAATAAAGTAAACTCGAGGATTTTAGTATCTCTAAACCTTCTCATAAAAAAAAAAAAAAAAAAGCACTTGAATGGGTCCAGTAATTTAAAACATTTATTCTCGACAAAGATTCCACTATTCCCTTGTATATATATATATATATAGTTGTAATTTTGAAGTTATTTAATTTGGTTTTACTGGTTTCGAAAATCTAAGAAAAGGATAATTGTCAAGCTCATTCTGAATACGTGCAATAAATGTGTGAGAGCAAATCTCAATTTCTATACAGTGGGTTATTGTTTTTAATTTAATGTATTTGTTCTCAAGATTGTGTTTTAGTACTTCAGTATAATTAATGTCAATTGTTTTGTATTGTTTCACGGTTTTCTCATACATACGTTTTTTTGTTTATACTCATAAATAATTTATTACGAATTTTTAATTTATTTTGATATAGGGTATAATTACAAATTATATTTGTACGTCGGAGATAAAGGACACTGTCAATTTTTTAACAACTTAGCGTCATGACACTTTTGCGTCACACAATTCTAGATAGAGGTGAAATCCATAAAACAATTCTAAACAACGTTTATTTTTGAGATTAA
Source organism: Halyomorpha halys (assembly GCF_000696795.3). Taxonomy (NCBI): domain Eukaryota; kingdom Metazoa; phylum Arthropoda; class Insecta; order Hemiptera; family Pentatomidae; genus Halyomorpha; species Halyomorpha halys. Next base: position 778,918 of record NW_027108721.1, on the reverse strand, counting down.
TGATCTCTTATGAACTTCTAAACTTCAACTTCAAGACCTTTCTTTATATGCTATTTCCCGTCGTAATTTTTAAGGTATTTACTTTTCTTTTATTAGTTCCAAAAAATAAAATACTAATTGTTAAGATTTTTGGTCATTAATATTAGGTACTATATTGTTAATATATTTTTCCCCCCCATTAATTCATAAGTTATAGGCAACATATATGGACAATTTTTGTAATGTCTATGAATTGCAGAGATATCAGGTAAATCTAGATGATTTTATTTGTTAATTGTAAAATAATTAGAAATATTGAAAGTCAAAATTACTCATTATAAAAAAAATCTTCAAAATAGGGAGTATATCTAAATCTAAATCATAGTAGTTTAGAAATTCATAAAGTATAATCAAGCTTTGAATAAAATATTGCGTAGAATTATTTTTAAGGTTTTACGTTGATCTAGTGATATGTATGAGAGGTACCAGCTGGGGTTTTTTAACTTAAAATAATTTCTTTTGTCGGCATGAAAAAGGTACCGCCGGACCTAGGCAAGTAATGTACAAAGACATATAGATAACAGAGGGTAGGTACCCTCTGGAAACCATTAACCGTCTAGGCAGAGCCATTATCGTGCGCCAGTTTAGACATTAGAAAGTACAAAGAAATAGCCGCCGTAATGGATAACAAATAAACACCCCTTATCTCAAACGGGCCTCTCTAAAAACCTCTGGGGCCCATTAACCGTCTAGGCAGAGCCATTATCGTGCGCCAGTTTAGACATTAGAAAGTACAAAGAAATAGCCGCCGTAATGGATAACAAATAAACACCCCTCTAAAAAACCTCTGGGAACCATTAAGTAATAAGCCGGTTTCCTTCAAAGAAGAAACTGTTAAAGATGAAAGGGAGGACTTTCGTCGAAGATCATTGGACCTTCTCACCCCCTCTTAAAATAGAGGACCCAATCAGAGGACAGAAATCAAAAGAAGGAGGAGTCAGAAGGAGAGGGGAGAAAGGTAACAAAAGGGCAGGAAAAAGAGTTTTGGGGACAGTCAAGAAGAAACAGTCAGTAGGGACAGTCAACGACAGTCTAGGGGAGTCAAGACCGGAGGAGAGTCAACGGCAGTCAAGGGGAGACAGGAGAGTGGAACAGTCAAGACCTGAAGAGAGTCGAGGTGGACAGAGTCTGGTAGGAAGCCTGATGGAAGGACAGGCTGGGAGAGTTTGAGGGAAGCTGAAAGAAGAGAACAGTCTGACAGAGGAAGACAGTCTGGAAGATGAGCGGCAGCCAAGAGGCCATATGAACGCTTTTTCACGACAACCGCCAAGCCTGCCGATGTATCGAAACAAGTAAGACCTTTTCTAGTGTAATTAGAATGGCAGTAATAGAATTAATAACATATTCAGTATAAATATTAAATATCTCAACTGGTACTTCTCAATTCATTCTCTTATAATTAAGGTATAAAGATATAAGTTTACCATGCTCTCTCATAATAGTATTCTTGATAATGTATATATAATTGTAAATATAAAACATGTAACAAGGACTTTACTTTATAATTAATAATCCCTGCATGCCACCTCATATATAATAGCATAGTAAATTGGTGAACACGATACCGTTGGAAAGGAACTCCAATGATTAATTATGATATTCATATCTAGCATACCACGGCGGGGGTTTTCTGATGGTATCTAGTGGTTGAATTAAATATAGCGCATCCCTTTTCAGTTGGTTCCCATCAGGAACTGATAGAGATACATAATATAAATACATAATACAAATATACAATATAAATACAAATACATAATATAAATACATTAATATATGAATAAATTTCAATATAATACCTGTACGGGAAACCCCCAGTCGGGCTTAGAAACCCCGAGCCCCGTACACGGCACTAGCATTGTGTTGCACGGTTCTTAGTCGATTGCACTATCGATCGTTAACAACTATCAAATTTATTGATAAACACTGAGCGTGGCGATATTTGTTATCTGTTATCTTATTATTATTTTTTTTTATCATCTTGCCTTTTATAACGTGAGATAGTGTTAAAAGAGTTTCCTCCTAGAAGTACCTAGCTAAGGTGCTGACATAGTTCGCTTATTATCGTGTAAGGGGCAACTATATCCGAAAGTTGAATTTAAGAATTAGATAGATGTTTGAAAGAAAAATTATTTTCTAATCAATGTATTTATATAATTATATTATATCGTCGGGAAGAGTGTCGCATTTACAAATTTAGCTATCTTTAGTTTTGTTGCATTTTAACATGGTTTTCTCTTTTCTTTGCAATTTCAAAAAGACTTCAATGAATATATGTTGTAACTAATTTAAAATAAAAAATGATGAATTGATGTATTATTAAGCTTATAGATTATTTATTATATATTACACACACATATACATGTATATATATTATTAAGCTATTGTATATTATTAAGCTTAGTATCATGAATCTGCAATCGCTGGTCAAACTGAATTCTCTAAGAAATTTTCAGAAACTTTTCTTAGGTATTGGCCCAACTATATAAGAAATTTATTACACTGTATTATTATAAAGAACTTCTTTATACATCGTTGAACAATGAAGTTATGTTTTTAGGTTTTGAAACTTTGTTTTTGAGTTAAGATTGATCACATTTCTTTCATATGATATTGTTGGCCTTTCTTAAAGTTGAGTGAATTTTGTTGGAAAATAACCAACAAATTATTCTTACTCTTTCTGGTTCTTGTATTTTTTATTTAATTTTTTTCACCATAGTTAATATAAAAATAATATATGATTCACTTTTAATTGAAGATGTTAGCATTTATTGAGAGCTTATGTAGAATAATCCATAGAGTACAGTAAAAGAAATGCCAGTTATAAAATGGTCGAAATAGGTTAAGTACTTTATATCGTAATTTTTGATATTTTGATTTATAACACTTTTACCGTCATCCGTATAAATAATATGTTTATTTTGAAATTATTTAGTTATTTATAGATTAATTATTACAAATTATTTTATATGTAGTACTTAATTGAAGTAAAATGTAATTGATAACTTAATCGAAGTGATATACCGAAAATGATTCTTTCTTATTTATAAAATAATGATTTGGACCTAATCTAAAAAAAAAAAAACTATTATTTGAACAATTTATTATTTCCGAAATCAATCTCTGACCTAAGATAAACACATGTACGCCGATACCTATTAATTTGAAATCCCACAGTTCTCAATTTAGAACCATCAATACTGAACATGCATCTGTCATTATCTAATTATATGCAATGACTGTATGCATTTCATATCCTCCATGGCTATATGTGTATAAATGTATTTTTAATTACTTTCCATTCATTCGTGAATTTGTACAAATCATACATTTATTTACCACTAAAGAAATCTGGTACAGAGTGGTATTTGGATCAAGGAAATACACACTCAGCGCATTAGGAACAATTTATTCGTACGTGTCTTTGATAATCTACGATATTATTGAAATATACTAAAAGAAAATCTTGAGCTTATCAAATAGCATTACAAGATTAACAATCAATGTTTCCTCAATTCAGGCATCATCGGAATTGAAGACCACAAAATCATATTAATGCAGACCTTGGATTGCGCATTTCACTTCAACTGCCCAAACCTGTCTAACTAAATAAAGATTCTTAGTCCATCACTCTTTCAACTAAGTCGGGGTGAGAGAGTCATTATTTGTCTGAAATGGTTCGACATTAGCTGTTTAGTTGATTAATGAGCAATTTAAGAGAATTAATGTTTTGATTTAGAATTATCCAATAATTAATCTTAATATGAGTTGTAGTAAGAATATCATATTTTATCTTTTAAGATTTAATTTACGTTTTTCAAACTCTTCAGTCTCATATAACAGCTCTCGAAGAATGATGTCGTAATTGGAGGATTATAATAAATCCTATCAAGTCACTTTTACCCTTTGTCGTAAACCTATCGACTATCCTACAGTATCGTTTAATAATTTTACCCCTGTCGATCAGATCCGTTACCTTGAACTTCATCTGGACAAAAGACTAACCTGGAATCATCAAGACTGAAAAGACAGGAAACTGTTGATTCCGACTGCCACAGCACTTACTAGACTAACGGTCTAAACTTCCACTTCATTACAAAAGACTGTATGACTGCAATAAAGCAAGTCTGGACTTGAGGAGTTGAGCTTTGGGGCTCCCCTAAACCTTCGAATTCCTCTCGTATCCAATCCTTACAATCTAAAATCCTTCGTAAAATCCTCAAAGCTCTTTACTTTGTCCCAAATAGAACCATACATAAAGAAAGACCTTAATGCTCCATATATAACCGAACTAACTCATATGTAACCAGATATCATTCCTTCCATTATAAACTCCCCAACTGAATAAACCCACTAGTTTCTAACCTTGCTTCCTCTTCCTGACCATTCCTGAGAATCCTCCGAGGCGGCTGAAAAGTAGATGGTCACGAGACCTTCTGATGTAAAAGCGTCATTGGAGTGTTATAGTAGGTTCTCTACACGCATGTATCATTCCTTTATAACTTACATCAAATTTGCTTAATGTATTGTTACGTACAGTTGTATATTTCAATAAAGATATTTTTAAAAAAAAATTACATTCGGTGAATTATTTTCTAAAATTGGCTAAACTGGTCCCTAACGGATCGAGTGATTAGATTCTCTATTCCGTATGGGACGCAGGTGAGTGGCCGCCCAGTAATGACCGAATGCGTAGCCTCAAGTCGAGCAGTAGTGGACGTGAGGCCGTGTCTTCTGGACGTGCCGGCTCGCGATCCTAGATTTCCGTTTATCCTTCTATCTTGCTCTCAAATCGTTGTGGAGTTTGATATTCTTGTTCCTATAACAGTATTAATTGTTACGAAACTGTTTTTTATATTATGCTTCTTCCGGTACATCACTTCCTGATACGAATATATTTTTTCTTTCTGTAACTCATCACAAACATGTATATATTCCCGTGTACGGGGCCTCGGGGGTTATAAGTCCGACTAGGGATTCCCCGTACATGTATTATATTTAAATTTATTCATATATCTATGTATTTATATTATGTATCTCTATCGGTTCCTAATGGGAACCGACTGAAAAAGTATGCGCTGTATTTAGTTCAAATATTAGAGACCATAGACCCACTCGCCATGGTATGCTTATATGAATATCTATAATTAATCATTGGAGTTCTTTTCCAACAGTATCATGTTCACCAATTTATTATGCTATTATAAATGAGGTGGCATGCAGGGATTATTAATTATAAAGTAAAGTCTTTGTTACATATTTTATATTTACAATCATATATACATTAGTAAGAATTAATAATAATAATATTATGAGAGAGCATGGTAGACTTGTTTCTTTATACTTTAATTATTATATTATGAATTGAGAAGTACCAGTTGGGATCTTTGATATTTATACTGACTCTAAGTTATCAATTCTATTATTTCAATTCAAATCTCAACGGAAAGGGTCTTATTTACTTATTTTAATGTGCTTGTCAATCTTGGCTGTATTAGCTGAACGGATCATGCGGTCTCGCGTCATTCCGCCCCTTGCCGCGACCGCTAGTGAATCCCTGCGAGGGGTGACTTCCTCCTGTGGCTTCCAACTGATCATCCGCGCTCTCTTCCTCCATACTCTCCTCTACCAGGGCTGTCCTCTTCCCAGACTCTCTTCCACCGTCTCAAGTGTTCCTCGATCGTTTTCCAGTGTCCATTTCTCACAGACTGTCCTCCACTCGGTCCCTCCTGCCCTTTTTGCTCATTTTCTACTCTTTACCTCTGACTCCTCCCCCTTTCGATGTCCATTCTTTTGATTGGCTCTCCTATGCTCCCTTACCCTTCAGAGGGAGTGGGAAGGTCCAATGACCTTTGGTGAAAGTCGATCTTTTTCCTCCCTTTCATGTTTAAATTAAGGCGCCTTTCTTCTTTGACAGAGCTCGCTGTATTTTTACCGAGATGTTTAAAGTGGCCACGTGTGAGATAAGGGGTGTTTAGTTGTTCACCTCTGCTTACGCGGTCAACCGTCCCCAGGAACCTCCGTTATCTACATATGTCTTTTATTTCGTGGTGGACTCCACTGAATGAAAACTCGACCTTCCCACTCAGATCGTAACCCCCCATGTCAGAAATGAGCTGAAAGGGGATAATTCAGATCCCAGTCAGATTTGCTCAAAAGGAAGCTTCTGTCCGTAGAAAAATAGTTTTGTTAACTTTTATATTTAGAACATTTTTAGTGGATCTCTTCAATAATGGAAGTGAAATGTCTAAGTAGAGAGGGATTTCGATATAAATCTCACTTCTTCCTTTAGAAAATTGATGAACTCTGAGGTTGAGAGGCATCGTTTGTCAGGCAGTCCTTGAGTTCAATCAATCCTAAGTCGGTAGATTACGTGGCATCAGTCTGAGGATTAATCAGGTAGTTGTTGCACAGTGTTGACCATTGAGTCTATCCACTACTCCATAAGGTCGGGAATTATTTCTTGTTCTCCATTAGTTATCATGGCTCCAAGGTATTGTTTATTTTTTAATTACCTAAATAGTTTTATTTTAGTAATTTCTTGTTAATTTGCTATATACAAATAAGTTACTACTGTTAAAATTGCTGTGCACAGCATTGTGTCAAATTAAATGGTTACGGAATTTTTTTTTTTAACTAAAGTTCTTTTGTAAAAGAAATTCGTATTTCTTATGGCACTGTATTTGCCGGTTCAGGAAATAATCTGAAAGGTATAATAAAGGGTTACTAGGGGAAATGTTAGTACAAGAATTGCTAGAGGTCTCCCTGATGCATTATGCAAAGGTTTTCGAGCTTGGCTGTTGACATAAAAGGTTTACGTCAGGTTAACTGGATCACTAGGCATTCTCAGGCTCCGAGATTTTATCTAGGATCTGATAATGGAGTCCTTTGCACCATCTTATGTTCTTTATCAGTTCCATTAATTATACTAAGTACAGATGAGCTTTTCGGCCTTCAACTCCAGCAATATCGTATCTTATTTTCTTAGACAATAGGGCAATAGATGTAAATTCTGATTAGCAAAAAAAAACAATTATAATAACTATTCAATATGTTTATACATGTGGTCAAAGTGGGCTTTTATTTTAGGTGCTATATGGAAGGCTGAGGGCACTAATAATTTTTTAAAAATAAGTTTTGGTTAAAAAAAAAATTAATAATAAGGGGACCTGAAGTGACAGTAGCTTCGCTACCGCGACTGACAATTATGAATCTACACCTAGGAATTTATAATAACCTATACCCTGGTAATAGCTACGACATTAAATTCCATGACAACTATTATACACTGGGTTTATCGTGATAGTAACTTCATTGTCTCTACATGTACTATGTCGGACCTAGTGCGACAATACTGCATTAGCGACCACAATTTAACTATATATAGTTTATCCCATGGAGTGGCCATTTTATATGGGCCTAATGACCCTTAAACATTTTTATTTATAGATTCGAATCCGACTGTGGCAGATAATTTTCTGTTTTATTGTAGCCATGAGCTATCCCTGTGGGTTCCTAGCCCTCCGGGGTCTACCTAACCTCATGAAGTGTGTACCATTAATTGAGTAAAAATCTTGCTGCTAAGCGTGATTCTGACTTCCTTACAAAGTCATCCTTGACTTCATGCGTTGTAGCAGTACTAATTTAATTTTAATTTTTTAAACAAATAATATAGTTCTTATACTATATAGTTATAAATTGAGGTATAGTATAAAAATATTCAATATGTTTTTATACTGTACCTCTTTAATAGTTAGTAGTCCGAATAAGAAAAGTAGAATATTTTTTACGAAAAATCGTCGAAAAAAGATGAACTATTCTTTATATCTATTTATTTTTTGGAAATTGTTTCAAAATGTCCACTTAATTAGGCAACATGTAGCTATTAAATTATTATTAATTATAAAGTAGTATAGAAAAGGTGAAACTGTTTATTTATTCATATTAATATTTTTTTCGAACTCAGTATTGATCGATTTTAAATCAATAAACTTTAATTAGCTGGTAGTTCTTTGAAGTTCTCCGTGTCTGTAAATAACACTTTTTATTAGATCTAAGTGAAATAGTGGTAAATTATTGCTAAAACAAATATTTTGAGTATGTACTTTTATGTGTTTATTTATTTAATGATGCTAATCTCAACCGGATATTTGGGATATTGAGAACTGGTTCCCTTCAAATTTTTCTACAGGCTTTTGCTTGAATGATTAGCTGGTAGTTCTTTGAAGTTCTCCATGTCTGTAAATAACACTTTTTATTAGATCTAAGTGAAATAGTGGTAAATTATTGCAAAACAAATATTTTGAGTATGTACTTTTTTATGTGTTTATTTATTTAATGATGCTAATCTCAACCGGATATTTGGGATATTGAGAACTGGTTCCCTTCAAATTTTTCTACAGGCTTTTGCTTGAATGATCAAAGAAAAAAAAAAGATCAATATTATGCCTAAAACAACAAAAATATGAAAAGTTTTTCAGCAGATATTTGTTTGTGTCCCCGAAGGAATTTTAATAATGGAGTAGGTTTGTTTTATTAAGTAATGGTTTTTCTTCTTTAATTATTATATCACTAATCAAAATTCTCTGTTTAGTTTAAAATATGGTGGTCTTCTTATTTTCGAGATTGTAATGCGTGCAGTTGGTTGTTCACTTTGAAATTTTGCCATTTATTTTTGTTTCTTTTTCTTTACTTTCACACATTTATTTATTTATTTTTTACGTTCCGACCACTGTTTTGGTCTAAAATATCTGAAATTAATTGGTAACAAGAAATTGTCTCGCATATTGGTTTCTCTCGATCTAGTTTTTAGACTAGTCTATTTCTTGTTTCTTTTTACTTTTCAAATAAAAAAAAAATCTTAAAATATTTCAAATATAACTGTTTTCTTGATTTATTGAAAATTAAAACGTTTAATATTCGAATTGAAATTCTACTGGATGCATTGTTTGCCGGACTTCCGCACTCGTAGAAATATTGTGCCATCATGTTTTCTTTAGTTATAATGTTTGTTCAAGTGGTCGCTTTGAACGGCTTCCAACAATATAATGGAATTGTTATTTTATTATGTAAAATTGGATATTTCATTTCCGATGTGTAAATAATGTATTATTCTCAAATAAAAATCGTGTTATCAGTTTTTTTGCTTATATTCAAAATTTATTGGCTTTAGTGAAATGAATCAAACACCAAATTAAAGTTTGAAAATTTCCTTGTCATATAAATATTTTTTCTAAACCGTAAATATAAAATAATAGATGGGACAAATATGGCCAACTATGGCATGGTCACTAAAATTGTTTATTATAAAAATAAATTGGCTCCATACTAAAAACCACTTTTTAAGAAAAAACAACCTTATATGACAACTTTCACATTTAACCAAACCAATATTAATCGAAATCCGGTATAATACGATTCCTACCACGGAATGAGCGGAAGGTGGACCTCATTCCAAACTCTATGCGCAAACCCGTGGGTATTTATCGTACGTAATAGACTGGTGTTGCAAAAGAAGTTTTCATAAATATTACAAATAGGTTGTAGACTAAAATTATTTTTAATTTTATAAAAGTAATTTCTTTACTTTTGTTAAAGTATAAAAGTTTCACTGTTGACAAATAAATAACAGAAATATGTTTAAAATACTACTTATTTGTAAAAAAGGATCGTATTTTCACTTATAAATAAATATAAAATTGTTGATATAAAATATTATGGATTAATTTCTGTTATTCTCATGAATAATGAAGGGGGACAACCCTGAAGCGTCGATAGGAGATGTTAAAAGAAATGAAGCTATTATAAAGAAGATTTCATAAAATAACTTATGTAAACAAATATTTATTTTAAACCTCTTTATTGTACAGTCTTGACTTCAAGTTAAAAATTAAAAAATATTAGTGCTAATTATTAATAAATTACTTAATAATTCTATTTTTATTTTTGAAAGCTTCAAGGATTCCGTATCCATCTTTTTAGCTTTTTTTTGGTGAAAAAATACTATGTCTCGAAGTAGTGAATTCTATGTATAGAAAACTAATTATTTGGATATTTTTTTATAGTGAAGAGGGGGACGCAGTATCCCCGAAACATCCAAGAATTAACGATGAAATAATGAAGTAAGCACTGTTGTGTTTTAATTTTTGACCTGAATGTAAGATAGGAAGATAAATAAGTGTGGAGACCGCAAGGCGACTCAAGGAAAACATTTCTTTCATATATAACGGTAATAAAAAAATAATATTATTTCAACAGATATAAAAGGAATTATGAAAATAATAATAAAAAAAAACTTGAATAAAGAAAATGATGAAAGATCGTAACTATGATACGAAGAAAAAAATATATAAATAGAAAAAATAAGAAAGTACCTCAGGGTTGGGTGACCGTAGGAGGAAAAGAGGAGGGGATAATGGGATCTATACCATAAAATATTTTTTTAATATAAACGTAATGAGTGTCCTACATCTGACCCATATTTTGGGGACCGCACTATGCGATTTTCAGACCTATATATTTTTTTTTATTAAAATATACCCTTCTACCCTTACTTCTTCGAATATCTGGGAGGAAAAAACTACCTGCTTCATCGCTGCGAAATTAGTCCTGGCAAGAGAAGACCACCTGGGTTACTGTACCCGTAATCACAATTATTAATGATTGGTTTCTTTTTACTACGTCTTCGGTACTGATCCTTTCCTAATTACATCCTTAAATTTCCAAAACGTAAATTTATAGACAAGAAACAAGGAAAATATTCGTTATAAATATTAATCCCGGTTACATTTTGGTGTAAAATTATGAAATCTTGAGAAAATGTGGAATATAATAAATACATTTTTAAAAAATACCATTAAAACTATGGATTTGTTGAAATAAATTTAAAATGTGTATGTTATTATGAAAACATATTTTCTTCAATTTGTGTTTGTTACTTTTTACTTATTTTAATTTCTAATAAAACGTAGTATGTCCTTTTTTTTATGTTTAAGCAATGTGTTGCATCGTTTTGTTTTTTAATTTTTCTCTATCTTTTTTTTCAACATTCACCTATGTTCTGTGAATTAAAATGTGTAAATTTTCGTATTTAGAACAAACGATATGAAACTGTTTAACTTATTTTTATTTAATTTGGTTGTTAGCATGGTTGTAACTTCATATTATTACTTAATCTCCCAAGGAATATTTTCATATTGTATTGATAAATCTTGCAATGTTCTCAATGCAATCTCGTGAAACTAACATTCTTGTAAAAATTTCGTTCTTGCGAAATTGCTTAAATTAGAATATTTCGTTTATTATATTCAATACTGAATGACACGAATAAAAATAATAGGCATTGCATTACAATATACGAAGAATCAAAAAATTCTTATCCTTTTCTCAAAATATTTAAAAAAATGTTAATTATTATGTCTTGTACGTTGCTTCTTTCTTAAGTCTTTATTTTCAATTAGTTTTGACCACCGATGTCTGTACCTCAAATTCGGCACCCTCTATATCATGCTTTTCTAAAACAGCTTCAACAATTAAACTTAAACAATTAAACAATTAAACTTGCCTGTTGTCTTTTCTTAATGCTATGTAACGTTTCGTGTGCAGAATAAATTCTCGAAAAAAATAGTGCAAACATTTATGAAGAAAGAAAATTTATTTGCATATAATTTTTTTTCTATTTATTTATTTAAATTTATAACTATATTACATTTAGAAATATCTACATTTTTCTATTTATTTATTTAAATTTATAACTATATTACATTTAGAAATATCTACATTTTTCTATTTATTTATTTAAATTTATAACTATATTACATTTAGAAATATCTAGAATAATAGCATGATACAGACCTCTGAAGAAACTAGCTCTCCTATAACATTTTAACATTAGAAGGCCATCTTCATTTCAGGTGCCTCAGAAAATTATCAGGAATAGAAGAGGAAGTAAAGGTTGGATGGAAACTTTTTAAATTTGGGTGTTTATGGAGTGTTGAAAGAGATAATTGATATCTGGTTCGGGTTGGATAGGCTATACATCCAACGACAAGGTCTTTATGGATGATTTTATTTGTGACAATGTGAGGAGTATGGAAGAATTATCGATGGATTTTGGATTGTAAGGATTGGAATTGGATACGGAAGGAATTCTGTGGTTTTAAGCAAGTCCTAAAGCTCTATTCCGTATATCCAGAGAAGCCTCATTATAGTCATGTAGATAAGTGTTTTGTAATGGTATGGACCGCGTGTCTAGTTAGTGTTTTAACAATCGAAATCGACGTGCAGTTTCCTGTCTTTTCAGTCTTCTATGAGGATTCTTTAGTTAGTCGTTAGTCCATATTCAATCCAAGCTGCTGATTTGTTCGACAGATATAAGTAGAATTTATTATTTATTAAGAATATTTCAGAAAAGGAAATCATAGGTTTTCGACGAAGGGTAACAATGATTTGTGAGCTTTAACACTATTTTTCTTGGGCTGTGATAGGATGTGGAATTGGAGAGTTTGGGTTGTAATTAACATCAGCATACTTGGTGAGAATAGTTTTAGGGTTGGTTGAAATGTTAACTGTATAGAGTGTGTAGAGGATGGGACCGAGGAACACCAGCTAGTTACCTTACCTTGAGAAACACCGGCCGACTGAGCTAAGAGGGATGAATAGGAACTATTGTGGTTTACTTTAAATAATCAGGAATGGACAATGAGTAAAATTGCGTATAACTTGTGAAGTATATTAAAACGTATTAACTTATCGAAAACGAAAAACGATCTAAATCGGCCGAGTATTACTTAAGATTAAGTTTAGCAAACTTTTTACCCAAGTTAAAATATTTTGCAGCCATCCCATTGGAACTTGCCAATTTTTGAAGTGATGCAAAAGCTCATCTGGGACATTCTAGATATTTGATAAAAATTGAGTGGTTTACATGCCAGACTTGAGTGTTTTTACATATTTATGAGTATTAAATCATCATTAAGTGACTTTATTGATCATTAAGGAAAGAAAAAACATTAGTTAATCTCTTACTCATGAAAGTATCGCCAAATTTTAGAATTTTCTCTGCAGATCACATTCAGCTCAGTTGAATCATATTATTAAATACTTGAATCATTTTTCATTTCTAGATTTTGCTTATTTTGGTTATATTGGTCTATAGTTTTAATTGAAAATATTTATTCTTCAAAATTTTTCATTGATGATGATAGTGTATGGATTTTTTTTAATCAGCTAAAGTTTTTCCTTGAACTTGTAGACACTTTCTTTGTTTCCTCATCACATTCACTTACCATTGAATTTATTTGAGAAAAATTCCAGCTAATAATCAATTTTCGTGTCTGCATTGCGCGCTTGACCTGGATGCCTGAATATAGTGACCACTTTATCTCAACCAGAGAATATATTGGGTCCTTTACTTAGCATGGCCAGAAATATTGATTTTTCTGTACTAACTTACTAAGTATACTATAGGGACGTTCATAAGAGAATCGAGATTTTGTTTCAGGGAAGGTACGATTTTCTAGTTCCAAGTGCATACCATTTAACTGTTAATTGGTAGTTCAAAACTGTATTCCATTGTCACCCCGTCGAAGCGAATTGGCTTCTGTTTCAGGAGCAACGAATGCGGCCAAAAAAACCTAAGAAAAAAAAAAGCGTGGCTAATTTTCAGGGAAAGATGTAAACGACAATAGGAATGATTGGCTTCCATTCTTGGCAGCACCTCGTACTTGCGTCTATTCTGAGAGAATTGGTAGGGCACGACGTTAATCATCTGGCAGCTGACAAAAGAACTACCACATCCTTATTCGTAACACCGCACGAAAGGAACTAAAGATCGCAAATGAGCCAATTTTATGAAAATTTACTTCCTTTTTAACGTTTATGAACGTCCTTTATGTCATTGGGTTTTATATGTTTAACTTCAAGCACCTTTTGAATTTATTTAACACTTTTTAAAGATTTTCTCTATTCGTTACCTTAATGTTTCTTTTAAGATTATTTTGGAGTAATATTCATCAAGTAATTACTTCTTTCTTAAAATATTTGTCCATGGCCGTCTCGAAGATGAAATTTTAATCCATACACTATTTTTAGCTGGTTCTCTTTAAGAGTTGTTCGTCCTTACAATAGATATATCGTTGGTTCAATGTCAAAATTGCGTATCTGGAAATTTTTGAGAAACTTGTGTTTGATTTTGTATTGTAGATTTGAGGTAGCGGCTAATTTATTGTTTTAATAGACAACAATTGACCATTTTGCCTTTTTAATTAGTTACGTTACTTATTTGGTTAGGTTACTTATTTTTGATCTTATCATAGATAACTAATGAAGTGAGATAGTTGACCATAGATTACTGATTGGAGAAGATGATTGAGGGGTGCGGTCAGTAACTTAGTTGAAATATCACCAGGAATTCGGGCTATGTCTGCCTTCGAACCTTGATCTGTCTCATCACATCATACATATCATGAATCTCCTTGTTCTTTCACCTTTGCAACATTAGTAATAGTATCGAATTTTCGATATGTAGTTTTTAAAGGATTTATGCGTTTCTGATCTCTCTGAGTCCAAAACGAAAACCTATTTTACCTTAGGTTATCTGTGAGTCTGTATTACGATAAACCCTTCGTTTCGGTCACTGATGCCTGTGTTCCAAATCGCTTGGACAATAGCCGAAAAATGTTTCTATAGACTAGCGACAGAACAGTTTTAACAATTTATTCGAATTAGCCTAAAATTTTCTTCTTAAATGCTTTTAACTATTTGTTTACAGAATACATTCCCAAGAAAGGGGGTGGAAGAAAGTATTCATTTTTTTGTAAATTATATATGTAATAATTTAAAAGATAACTCGGTTTGCAATAAAAAAAAAATGTTTAAATCGACTCAGTATTATTGCATAGTAGTAAAATTTTTTAAAGCATTCTGTGCTGGTGCACGTGAGGACACGTCCACTTTTTATTAGTTTTTAAAATACTTCGAATACTACATATCTCTCGAATTATTTAAGACGATGGTTTTGATTCGAAAAGCAATTTTAATTGCCTATTAAACTAGGTAAGCTAAATAATTAAGATGAATTATAGTCGGAACAACCGAACAACTACATCAATCAATTATTGTATTTTACGTTGGATATAAAGTAATATTTCTTTCGTTTCACTTGAATTTATCTAACTCATTACTAAATAAAAATTAGAATTATTTGTATCAGATTCGTAGTTATTCTCCTATGAAAGACCCAAGCTCACACCCAGGACGCTAGCTCATTGGCTTACTTCCATCTTTTGTACTAATCTCTAATTTCAATCTTACGCCTGTTATATTTACCGGCCTCTCTGGCTCACTTCTATTATGTTTTCTGATAATCCTTATATGATATCCTAGTGTCTGAACCCGCCGTTCGAGGAGAACCTTTTCTCTCTTTCTTTTACCAATTCTATTTGTAAAAATAAGTTTCTATTTTTAAGAGTTAAGGGTTTTTTTTTGTATTAAAACACTTTAATGTCTCTTCCATTGTACATTTAAAAATAAAGTGCCATCATGCCATACTGTGGATTTGATATCTTATAATTTCCCAACGCTATTTTCACATAAACTTAAAGAAAAATATTACATTGTTTATTTATTTTCTAGGAGAACCCTAATACTTCTTATTTCATTTTCATCTCTATTTTGGATGACATTTCGGACAAACTGTCCATTATCCAGCCCATTTTCAAATTATTAAAATCTCTCTCTCTCTCTCTCTCTCTCTCTCTCTCTCTCTCTCTCTCTCTCTCTCTCTCTCTCTTTCTCTCTCCCCCTCTCCTTATTTTTTTATGTAGGTTGTTTATTTTATTTTTTCTGCTGTAGCGATTTGATATTTTGGAAGATTCCTAAATTTTATATAAGTTTTATTATATATAATCTATTATTTTTGCAAACAATATGAAAATTATTTCTACTAAGATATACAACTAGTTTATAGCACATTGAACTAGCTTTAATTTGAGTGCTGAAAGACATCTGTATTTCTTATGATTCCTAAGATATTTTTGGTCATAAATCGAAACTTTTGTCAAATATTATGAAAACTACTATTCCTACCAAAGTAAATGTCATAAACTACTTTATAGTTCATTAAACTAACTTTAATTTTAACGCTAATAGATACCTGAGACAATGATTTCCCAAAATAGATTCTCTAACTACAGATTTTTTAGTACATTTCTTATGAAATTTTGGTTTCTAAAAAAGTATATCTCGGGAACTATTTAAAGTAAATAGCTTTTAGGGCTCATATTTTAGTAAATTTTTTTCTACTTTAAATGGTGTTCTATTAGGTTTTCTAGCGTTGTAAATAGTTTTCAAGGTATGGGGCTTCAAATAAAAAATTAATTAAGTTAAAAATTAATGCAGTTAGCTGCTTCCCGTCCCCTTTACACGCCACTATCCCTGATGAAGACCTGAAACTCAGGTCGAAACGTCGGCATAAAATAAATAAATATTGTTTTGTTTATTTATGTTGTTCTTTGCTGACCGCACCCCCCGATAAACTTCTTCAAGGAAAAAATTAATTATTTCTTAATGTTTTGAAAGAGTCACCATTTTTGCAGGTAGCATGATCTGATGCAATAAAGAGCCAAAGAAATGTTATCAAAATTTTTATCAGATAGATTTCTCTCTCGGATTATATTTTTTTAAAGCAGAACTGCCTATATAAAGATTAACCCACAAGTTCCTGGTTCTAATATTATTAAAATATTCCGTTTTATGAAATACGAAATTCTCTTCAGTTCAATAATGATTAAAATAATTTTTAAAATGAATGAAATTGCAGGTTATCGTCATTTTTTTTTAAATTTTAAACGATATGGAATTGAGCTCTGGGGCTCCACCAAACCATCAAATTCTTCCCTCATCCAATCCTTACAATCCAAAATCCTTGATGCTCCTTGTTACGTTACAAATAAACTCTTCACAATGACCTTAACATCCCATTCGTTGAAGAATTGGCCCAAAACAGATATGTTTCTTTTCATTCCAAACTCCTTAACCATCCTAACCCAATCTTTCATCCTTAACAATCCCTGATAATGCTCCGAGGCGTCTGAAAAGACGATGGCCACGAGACCTTCTAATTTAAATTAATGTTTGAAGTACCACCGATGGGTGGGTTCCTTCCCAAGATTTTCAAGTGTATATGAAACATACAACATATTTACCTATTGTGTTATTTTGTACAGTTGTAAATTACATTAAATAAATTTTAAAAAATTTAAACGACAAATCTCATATTTGTAGTATATATGTTAGATTTAGATAATGGTATTTTCCGTCTAGTACTGAATCAGCAAAGGGAACTTGGAAGCTCAAAGGGATTCGAATCAAAGGAACATTCTCTTATTTTGATGTTGTTAGTCTAAGCTTTGGAGAAGCCGCTTATCTGGTTGCAATGATAAATATTTGATAGTCCTTTTTTAGTATTTGGCCCTCGACACGAATGAAAAGATTTATCTTCTTCCCTTGATCTAGTAAATATTTTGACGTTCCCTTTCGTTTGTTTATTTACTATTTAGCTGAGGAAGATGTGAAAGTTCAGTTAAATTTAGGGATTAGAAATTTAAACCTTTTTTAATTAAATATATCTGACTAACATCACTTCTATGGCTTTTTATGGTATATTACAAGGAATATTATGGTCCAAAAATTCCTGAAACTAGTTTCAGGAACATGAATATTTACCAAGTTGGAAAAATTTGATATTTAAATTTTTTTTTATTGTTGTAATGGCAAATTTCGGAGTACTTAAATTTTCTTAAATAACTGTTAAAAGATATAGCGAAAATTTTACTTTTACTATTCTGAACACAAATTAGAAAGAAAAAACTGTACTATCGTAGCTGGCGATCTTAAATGACTTTTTCATCTTAATGAGTTTTGTTTTGCTTCTGTATGTAAATGCCTTGTATGACTTTTGGAAGGATTTATTTGTCACATGACCCCCAGATATTATAAAAAATTCGGGATTTTTCATTTTTATGTTTGTGAAATTTCTGCTCTAATTTTCTAAACTCTACCTAAATCATCCCTTATTCAACGTACTTAATTTAATATTTGATGGTTAAAATAATTATTTTATTTAATAATATCATATATCTAATTTTTTGATATGAATTTTACGGTGCCATTAATACCCAAAGCATTGATTTAAAAACTGATTCAAATAATATTATTCTTAATTATTGGAGAGGTTTGTCGGGGGGTACGGCCAGCAAAGAACAACATAAATAAACAAAACCATATTTATTTATTTTTTGCCGACGTTTCGACCTGAGTTTCAGGTCTTCTTCAGGGGTTATGGCGTAGAAGGTAGGCCTGCAACTCAGTTTGCAAACGTGAGTTAATAGGTAACAAACTGGGTATTATAGCAAACCAATTTATAAAATAGTGGTACTTTATTTACTCTAATTCATTAGTATTTTAGTTCTTCTAATTTATAAAATATATAGGTATTTTAGTTCCTCTACCACTATAATGTGATTCGTGTTTATAAAATTTAAATTATGTTGTCAAACTTTAATTTTAAATTACTTATCAATAACAAATTTCTCTTATTTTTTAAAAAAGTTAAATTTTGAAAACTAAACTTGCGATTTTTGTACGTTTCTTGACTCCCACACATACAATCTTCCTGCAGTCCACTACAGTCAACTAGTACCTAATCTTCCAATATAATGCTAAAGTGTATTTGAATGTTGTCATGTTGCTCTGGGACAGCCATGACAATGATAATTACAGTGCTCTTGGCCAGTAAAACAGTGGTAAAACGTTGCAATAAAATTAATTCATATTATTTGTCAAAAAGAATTGTTTCCTGAGATCGTATTTTTCATATCCGTAACAATATGAATACGATATTGATCTCTGTATTTCTTGAAAGCCATTATATTCAAACAGGACTTAAAAATACCCCGTTGTTTGTGAATCAGGCCTATATCAACTTAGGTAGCCATTTGTAGAATTATTTTCCTATCTTTTAAATACTACATACACTGGAGTAGGACTTACTACTTCCCAGTTTCAAGGGCACTTAACGGCTTAGCACTTAATGTAAGTGGCTTATGTCCGAGCTATTGACCCTCCAAACTTGGTCCACGTAACGCACACCACGCTGATCATGAAAATTTTTCTAGTTAGTAAATAAAGATATAATACTGATAACAAAAATTAATTGTATTATTTAATATTTGCAATTATTATATTTAATTGTTAATAATAATAACAAATCAATAAAAACCGTTTTAAAGTAAATATAAAAATGAAAATATAGAAAGATTAGAGAATATATTTTAAATCTATCAGAATATCATTTAACTATCAGAGAAGCCACTAATGAAAAGTTTATATTCCAATGATATACGAATATATCATTTTTAAATTATTGATTATTCTATTATTAATTAATTATGTGTTTTTTCAGGTAAGAATTGAATCTCGTTTTTTTATTTCGCAAGTTATTGTGATCGATGATGTAAGTACAATTATTTTTTATATATTAGAAGTTACACTTTCATTTAATATTGCTGTTAAGGTACTCTGTACTTCATATTTACATCTTCATATCAATATTTAACAATTTTTTTATGTTATTTATACAAGTATAATATAGAGGTTGGACTGGATTTCTTTAATTAATTTTTATCGTTTTGAAAAACAACTTCACCAAAATAAGGATGATAAAGAAATTAAACATTTTAAAAATAATTGGTTCCTTCGTATATTTAAATCTTAGTACGTTTTAGTCTTCATTACAACTTTAGCATTGAGACCTTCGCAACACACAAAGACATAATTAGGAATAAGTACGTAATAAATGACCTCTGTCATAATTAGTTTTTTTTTTTACACATATATTAAAATTTCCTTTGGCTTTATTAATATTTATAACACAGCAGAAGTTACTATTTTCTTATCCTTTACTAACCTTTACTCAATTAATTTCAGATGGGCAATAATAATTTTAATTGTTCCTAATAAGGCATTTATTACAGAACAATTTGTTAATTGGTCTGTAATAAATGCCTTATTGTTCCTAATAAGGCATTAGTATATGTTTAGTCAAGGGTGTAAAAAGAGAATAAAACATTACACACGTTAAGTATATAATAAAACTTTTTTTTTTTTATCCGGAGCTTTACAGAACTGAAAGCTAAGTTTTCTTCCTATTATTTAAAAATAAATTTACTTATTTATTTTGTAAACATTTTGCGGGATAACATTAGTTTTACCTTTGTTCACACCCACTGTTGCTGCACTGAGAAACTTTTAAGGGGTGAATGTAGACCTTAGCTTGAACCTTAATGATTTTAAAATATTGGTACTTTTACCCATAAATTAATTCTATGTAGGATGAACTTATCGTTAAAACAAAATGTAAAACAGCTCCAACTGTGAGAAATTATGCACAAATGTTTTAACATCACCCAGCTGTTCATGCTTTAAAAATTATGAAGGAAATTGACGTCCAACTTGTATTCGACTTTTTTAATGGTTGGCTATTCAAAGTTTTCCGCCTCTAAGATAACAATAATTATTTTATAAAACATTGATATGCTCTTGCTCTGACTTACCATATTGGACTTTATTTTTGCTTTCTATTACTCTACATTTTATTTTTCACTCATATCAGACTCACTTACAAATACGAGGTCTTCATAATATTAGCCTATTCTTTGCTACCAGTAGATGGGTTCGAAGAGTCTCCTTCAAAGTGAATGTGAGCCAAAAAGAGGAGGGGAGTTGAGTACACCCTTAGAAATCAGGTTTACTATGAGATTAATTGGAATGTTCAGCGTAGTAAACTGAAACAAATCGATGCCAATTATTGGCTCCTCCTCCTCTGCCACGCCCCTGAAGTTTATCGATAAGGCCCGTCTCTTTGGCTTCACTTTTCCTGACTGCTTACCCTTACATTTTACTCCTTTCTCCTAGAGGACTATTAACTAAAAACTATCGATTATGAGTTTCTGCAAAGTAAAAGTTAATATAAATAGAATTTGAAAATAATTAAAAAACCGTCCCAGCCAGATTGTTTTCTTTATTTTTGAATATGGAACTTTTTCTGCTAATTATTACGAACTCTTTTTAATTAAAATTTAGATAATATATATTTTTCAAGAAGTTATTGAATGTTTCAAAAGATATTTCACGTAATAAAATTAAATAAGCTTTAAATATTCATGCATTAGTAAAACTTTAATAATCCTTCATTATAGTCCCGACTTAGTTTTTGTAATATAATTCGTCTAAACCTATATTGACTTAAATTGGTATATGTTTTGCAAATAATTCCGAATGGACTAAAATGAACTCAGGAGCCAAGATTTATTATAGGACTTATTTTCAAAATTTTCTAAAAATATTCATTGTCTCATTTTTTTTTTTCTGATCTTTGAAATATGCATTGCTTCATTTCATTTTAGAACTTGTTTTTTTTTTCGTTCTCTGTAGTTTGTTATTGCCCTCTTTTACCTTTCTGTCGGGATTTCTATTCACAACTGAAATTTATTGAAATCAGATGCTTTATAAACTCTTATTAAAACAAATATAGAAGAGAAGAAGATGAAAAGGAAAAGGTGAAAAAAAAAATCTAACAATACAGTAGAAGTTACTTTGTTCATTTCTATCTAAGGGATGATTAAAAAAAAAAAAAAAAAAAAAAAGGCCCAGGTAAAGCCTTATAACTCTTTTTGTGAATAATTTTAATTATTTTGTGAGTTCCATGCGCTCAAAGCATACCTCTTTGCATGTCTTGATTTTAAACTAACCCATTTAGATCCATATTCTTTTTTGATTAATCTTTTTCAAGATCTGTCATGTTATGTTATAAAGAAACTCCTACTATGAAAAAAATTTAAATAATGTTGAATACCTTTTAAAATAATAGATGTTATCAATTCCTCATATAACTACCAATAAATGAAAATTTTTAGATTTTATGGATCTCACTACAATTAAATGAACGTATAAGGTATTCTAGTAATTCTGATCGATATAGATTATGCAATAGTTTAATCATCCAATAATTTTATTATTTTCATCTTTCATATTTAGTGCTTTTATGATTTTCTATCTTAGTCATTCAGAAATATAGTAGATACTATACCCCACGGCATACCATTGTAATTCCTCGGATGGCCTTTGAGCGAATACCTCAAGGAATAGTTGATGTCATTTATTTTTCCTAAATAGATTGATATTTACTGTGTTCTCCACTTTTATAAAGTAGAAGCCAACTCAAAAAGTAGAAGCCATCATTTTTGCCAAATACGCCAAATACTTTCTACAATAAACTGTTAATTTAACCAGTATTTTAATTAAAGATTAGAATTCACAAGAAAAATAATGTACAAATTGTTCCTATATTTTAATGAATACTCAAAACTAATCCCCAGAAATAAATAGATACTATACAAATTAGTGCCAAGACCTATCATAACATATGTCTGTCCTATAAGCAGCTTCACTAATTTTACCAATTAAAAAAAAACATTACAAGTACTCAAAAAATGCCTGGAAATTGTTTAAAACTCTTCATATTACACAAAAGTAATTAAAAGCATTCATAATTAAATATGGGAACCGTACAATAGATATAATACTCTTCAATTTTGCCCTAATTTTTAAACCCTTTAATAACTTAAATAGGAAATTATTCAAAAACCCGTATAAATAAGCATAAGCCAACGTTTACTGTCCTGGAATTTGTCTGGACAATACATGTTTTATTATTTTCTTTTTTTTTTTTATATTGTTATGAATGTACTGTATATCTTTAGAAATATTTATATAAACTGCCATAATTAACAGCAATTTGCATTAGAACTCTAATTGTAGATTCATACTTTGTTCATGCAAGACAAGATAATGGAAGTAAAAATATAATAATAAAATTAGAAATTTCAAAATAATAAAGAACAGTAATAAAGAAGTATTGTATTTATAGTTTAAAAATTCCTAGCTAACACCCTCTTTAAAACGCTGACAAAAGCACCAATGTCATTGAGATGGAACTGTTGAATATTAGGTTTAGGCGCTGTATTTTATAGGTAACGTCATTTTTTCGGCTTTCATCAATTACTGAAGGGTTTAATATTGGAAAATCTCAAAAAGTTCTGAATAGTTATTTATATTAAGTTATTGTACCCACTTTTTCAATTACCTATGTCTATATTTTATTTCCCGCTTCTCTCATCACTTTATTTTATTAATTCTATCTTGTAAAACTATTCATTGTATGTGTAAAATTATTTTGTTTATACTTTCTTTTTTCTTTTTTATTTTTCTATACTTACTGTGGTTGTTATCTTGTTTTGTTTTTAGCCCTGAAGAAGGCTAGAAACTCTAGCCGAAACGTCGGCACATTAAAATAAGTTAGTCATACTTATTTGTGTTTCATTGACCGCACCCCCAACCATCTTCTCCTCATATATGATAAACATTTTTGTCACCGATTCCCTGATTATATTAGTTTCATATAAATCTAAAGGAATTTTACACCCATATTATAAACCCGTATTTAATGAATCATAGGGATGATTATTACGAGTTCAAACAGAAAGTATATTCGATACTCAAATATATTATCAGATAACACAAATACTATCTAGCGTGGTAGTATAACACTGGTTTTAGAAAAGGGCAGAGGAAAATAGAAGAGAGAGAACTGTATCAGGGGATCCCCCGGGGCAATATATCTGAAGGGTGAGGGTGGGAGGGGGCGGGCAGGTAAACACCACTCATTAGCGACGGGCATTAGCTTTGTCCCACCTGAGCTCGTTTGTGCCTTCCATCTTCTATCTTCTTCTCTCTATCTAGTCCGCTTCAATTCCAGTTGTTATTTCTAGCCATTTCGCTACATTTAATTCTATAACCGTGTAAATTGAATAATGCGTAGTAATAGGACATTTTGTATGTATTTAAAAAAATGTGAAATGATGAAGTATTGTAAAAATTCGTATTTAAATAATTGGAACCCCACTGCTGATCTTTGCTGGCTCCTGCAGTTTTTACTAAAAAAAAAAGTTTCTCCCCTAATATAATGAGGCCTATTTAGATTTAAGGAATTGAAAAATTCACTCTCCAATCCTTTCAATTCAACATACTTAAAATTCTCAATATGCCTTATTATGTAATTTGTGTTTCCTAAGTGCTACGTTCTATCTTATATTTTCAGACTTTGGTAAATGCAATAATTACTTTCAGCCTCGAGAACTTCGGACCAAGCTTGTTCCCTCACTTGCGAATGAAAAAAGTATATACACCCCGTAAGATCTCGGTGCTTCTCTCAAAACTGTCACTGGTATTGAAAGCTAGTGGAGGTAGAAGAGAGCGCCAGCTTCATACACTTAGGACTTGAGTGGTGAATCTGGCTAGAACGAATGAGTGACTGCCGTTTCAACTGTAGGAGTTGGTTTAGCTGGATTGTAATGAAGCAAAAGGATTAGAATGATGAGTGTGTTTTTATGAAATGAGGGGAATTCAGAAGGAATAAAGTCAGCTAAAGGCTAAATTAATACTGTCATTAAAGTAACTATAACTGTAATTAAATCGTTGGATAAGTGTTTATCACTTATGTACATATGGAATGACTTAAATGTCCTTTTTGTAGTAGCCCTAATTATAATTAATTTTCTGCCATGTATAATAAATTATTTTTCTGTACAAACCCATTCTCAAATCGTTTTTTTTTCTTTACCTAAGGCATAGCGAACTGTTTTAACTTGGAATGTGGAATCAGTCATGTTGAGGTATAATGGATTTTATCTCTGCCTATAAACTCGTTTGCATAAAAATAGAGTTTTAATGTCAAGATGACATTTATTTATCAAATAAATTAAATTACAAGTAGGAATTATATATGTTTACTGTTGTAATTAGATTTGTTGAATATATCGATCTTTCTAACCACAATGAAATATCTAGGTATGCCTGTAAGATTAAAATCATTTCTATATCCTTATACTATTTGAACCGCCTTTACTATGGTTTGTACTTATGTACTATGACAAAAAAATGCTTTGCTTAAAGAATCATGTCAATTTCAGAAAGTTCAAAACATGTATATGTTACTTAAACCGCTCGCTCTAGATATAATTATGTATTTTAAATATATATAAATGCTCCTTTTTTATAATTTATTCAATAACCCTACTCATTTGCATAAGCGGGTCATAGCGGCTTAATTAATAATTATGGCATGAATAATTAACTTATCCGTAATGACTAAATTTTTACCATTATAGATGCCATAACGAAGCTATATGAACAATTTCAGATTCAATTTTTATTATAAAATTGGAAATTAATCCAGGTTCATTTTGATATCGATGTTGCGTTTCAAATCATTGATCCGTGATCGCTTTGCTACAATCATTTTCCGTTTGTACACGATTTATAGCTATACCTTAGATCATTATTCGTTATTAAAGAGATTTTTGAAGAATATAAACAAAAATTTTTAATTGAAATGTTGCATTAAAAGAATTAGGATGTTAAAAATAAAAGCGGACAACATCGATTAACAGAAAGATTATACATATGTAGCCATAATAAAACCTAGTTATTGATAAAGTGATTGACAAGGTTGTAACTTGAATTGAATAAATGAGTAAAAGTGTGCCTAAAAATAGGTTAATTGACTAACAGGGAGAGAGTGTAAGATTTTGGGGTTACGGATTTAGATAAAATTTTGTAGAATGATAGATTTAGTTTCCCGATTTATGAAGATATATGGTTATAAAGGCCACTATTTTTTTTAAATATTTGCAATTGAAGATGCCATTCACTCGTTAAATTCAGTTCTGAAGCAAACGATTACACGTTTTAGTGCAGCAGCAATGGATTGGTGTTCATCGACGTTAGGTGCCGGGTTCGAATCCGTGGAGGGTGAATAACGTTTTCTTACTTTTAAGTCTATTTTTACATGTAATGATACATAATAGAGTTTAAATAAATTGAGTATAAAATGTCTTGGATGACTCGAAACCTTATAAGAGTTTTGTTTGTCGTTATCATTGGTATAAGTACACAATAATATATATTGCAAAATGATGAAAGCATTTATTATTTTGTAATAAATATTTTGTAACGGATCGCGTTGCTGCTTTGCTAAACCCATACCGTGTAATCGTTTGCTACAGAACTGAATTTAACGAGTGAATTGCATCTTCAATTGTAAATATCCAAAAGATTATTGAGCAGTGGCTCCTATAATCATATATCTTCATCAACGGAAAAACTAAATCTACCATCCTACAAAATTTGAACTAAATCCGTGACCCCACGACCTTGCACTCTCCTTGTAAGATATATTTTGATATATATTTTTACAAAAGCTGAATATCTTGCAACATTTTAATAACGTCGTTAGCTGTGATATTATAACTGAGATATCTTTGGCAATGGCCGAAATGTAGGAGTTATAAGAAAATAAATGTTAAGACTATATGGATATTTTTTATTATAATTGATATAGAAAGATTAAATATCCAAATCAATGATTTTTCAATTCGTCTATTTGTGGTTGGTTTATATACAATGTGAAATCTGTATTTATTATTTTTTTTATAAATGATGTAGAATGATCCCTCCCCCATCCTCCCTGGTCTTCTTTTATTAATTTTGTCGAAAATAAAGATTTTTTGCTGTTCCATCCCCTCCGTTCAGGATTATCGAGTTATATAGCGAGGGAGAGAAATACATATATATAAAAAAGGGAGAGAGAAAAAAGAAAGAGATGAAGGAGAATCTTCCGCTAAAGGTAAGTTACGATATAGGGCCAAACCAGCGGAGCCCAATCACTCCAAGCTACCGACCGTTACATCAGATTCTGCCCCAAATCTCCTGCCATTTTATAGTACTCCCGAATCCACTACTGAACTCCGCGCCTAGGGGCGTAACCTTCTTCACTTAAAGAGCCCATTGGCGGAGTAACGTCCTCCTCCCTATAACCTTTATTGCCGTTGTAAAACTTCATTACCCAACCGAATCCCCGCCGGCATTAAAACACTCGGAATATAAATCAGATTGAGTGATAGGATATAGGAGCGGTAATTATCCGTCAGCTAGATCCTATTCTTCCATAAAGATTATGCCGTGTATATCTTAATAAAAGGGGAATAAAACGGTATACCGAGGGATACTTAAGAGCCTGCGTTAGAATTTATTGACTAAGGACGCGTCCGTTCATTTGCTCGAATTAAATAACTGAGCAATGTAGTTGCTGAAAATTCTACGTGATGTTGGAAGTAGACTTTTTGATCCTGGTAAAATTGAATATGGATTACCCAACGGAAGAAAATAATGAACCATTTTATTATCACAATTAAAACTTATGGAATACTGTAAAGATTCCGTTAGAATTTGTACTAAAATTATTCGCATGTGTATTTATTATGGGATCTACTCAACATACTTTTGGTTTAAAGGCAGTTTAAATTTCATTTGGCGACAGGCATTCACTTATGGCTGCATTATAAAATTATCTTAAACTAGGAATAGGTAAGGACCTCTCCCATTTAGTTAAGTACTTTCTTTTTTTTTTTAGATAGATTTATTTATTGATAGATATTACAATCTGCCACACAGTTGTGGGCAATAGTTAATAGTGATGAATGATCTCATACATACCTAAATAAAAAAAAAAATAAAATAAATAAAAAATAATAAAAAAAAAACTCTCTTAAAATATATACAAACAAAAGAATAGACAAGATGGACATAATCAAACTATCTGTATGAAAAATAAATAAATGAAATAACATAATAATAAAATAATATATACTATATTTACACAATCGACCTGAGGATCCCTGAGCCCACTCTACCCCCCACGTGTGAGGGGTAGAGCAGAGCTCAAGACTTTCTTATTAAAGTTATTAGTCGATGTACGACGACGTTACAATCATTCAAGATCTTAAAACAAAATAATTAGCAGGAATTTTTCCTTCTTTACACTCCTTCTTACCTTCAATATTCTCAAAATATAGATTCGTAAAATGACAGAATGATCAAATATCTTGTCTAATATTACAATAGCCTGATATATGAGATAAATGTAGAAGTAAACGTATAAAAGATATTATATACGATAGAGTTTTAGTTAAAATCTAGTTACGATAGAGTTACTCTAAAAGTTTATATAAATACATGGATTAAAAATAAGTTATTAAATAAAAATATAAATCTCACAACGTTAGTTAACAATAAATAGTTTTCCTTTACTATTTTGATACCGTTATTATTTTATTTTTCGTTAGGTATGGCTTATTAAATGTATAACTTATAGATTAGATTAAATCTAGTTTTTGTTTGGTATTAGAAGCGGAGGAGATATAGGCTACCTGCCAGGAACTAACAGCTTCCATCAGCTGTCTAGCAACAATCTTCACTATATTTATTTTGGCCACCTCAAACCAAACACCGGAAACCGGCTCGTATGACGTAAATTTATGTTTATTTTTAATGATTTTTTATTTTTCTTCCTTTGTGAATTGAAGCTCTAAAATAGATTTACAAACAGTTTATTCCATCTTTAGTTATTATGGTTAGTGTTGTTTTTTTTTATCAACTTTTTTTTTGTATACGGATTTCTTCAGCACCTACTGAGACTAAAGAAAGTAAAGATAACTGAATTTTGCTGTTCTATTTGTTTTCGTATGTAGATGAATTGAAAGAGTAGGGGATTTTGCTTGGACTCTTGCCAAGATTTGTAACAATTTGTTATTATAAAGCCTAAACTTAATTATTTTATAATAAATTATAACCAACTTTATTCTGGCTGTTTTTTTTTTCTCAGTGAGATTCAGTTTCCATTATTAAATATCAATCAAAATTATTGAGGAAAAACCATTTGGACCTCATTAATCTACAATTTTTTAATTGAAACTATATAATCACAAACCAACAAAAGTTTCACAGTGAACTAAATTAGTATAGATGAAATCTGTGACAATCCACATAATGTTTTGTTCTAGTTTGAGAACAAAATAATATGAAATTTTCTTCCAATTTAATATTTGAAAAATGAATGAAAAACCCTTATATTATATAATTTTAAATTTGATTTAGTCTATTAAAAATAAATCATGTGTATAGTATTTATTTATATTTGTAGGCATAAAAGACCCTTGAAAAAAATGATACTGAAAAACAGATGGGTAAAATACAAAAACGTTTGTAAAAATTGTAAGAAATACTTCAATGAGTTGTATATGCGAAAATGTTTTTTAATAATGTGACTGGTGTGAAGAAGAATATGTTTAAAACCAGCCAATGATTTAGGGCCAAAAAGTTAGCTATATGTGAAATAAATCTATAAAATAATACCGTTATAAAAATGTTTATGATTATGTAGTTTTATATTAAAAGAATGTTGGTTTAATGTTGTCTAAATGGTTTTTCCTTAATCATTTTTATTGATCTTTCATAATTTATCGTGTTTATTAAGGAGCATTATTTAAAAAAGTAATACTGAAATCCTTATCAATTATGTCTACAAAAATTATTTTAAATTTCAAAAAATAGGAAAAAATATTTTGTTTTCTAAAATTTTATTTGGGATAAATTTCGTATTACTTTATTTATTGTTTATATTGTAAATCATTATTTACTTCAATGATATTACCAAGCGACATTTTATAGTTTAAAGTATTACTACTTTATATTTATAAATCTCTCTATTATATAAAAATGTTTTTAGTGATCACCATGTGGTCCTATAGATAGAAAGGTTGATGTCAAGGGTTTCCCCGAAAAGTGAATACAATTCGAATTTTGTGAAAGTTATTACGAACATTGTTTTGAAAAGGCGCTAAATGGAAGTATAAATTAAAATGCTGGGACAAAGACTTGAACTTTGTTTATTTCTTTCCTGCTTACACAATATTGGAAAAAATAATACAATTTGAACTATAGAATACATGTAAATTACAGTTGCACAATTTGAACAACGAGTAGTACAATTAAATGGCATTTGTATTATTTGTAAAATGGGGATTGTTCCGTCGTTAGGAGGACAGAGGGCACCCTCCTAGTCATAATTATTTTTTTACCAAAATAATATGCTTGTTCGACAATTTATTTAAATTTAAAAAAAATAGATTTGTTTATATTCATGATAATTTGGGTTAAAATGGAATTTAGGAAGATCACTTACGTTTTCATTGTTATTATATCTAATGCTTCATTTAATTATTTATTTATTGTTGATGAAAATATATATCCATTTCAAATATGAATTATTTATGTTAATGTAAATGTAGTTAGAAATAATTAATGAAGACCTTGGTTATAGAATTTAAAATACTGACAGCCGTCAAAGATATGATCAAATGGTCTTGTGATGGACAAGCTTTATTACTAACACCTATCAATCTCTGCCCCATGGCATTTTCAGACAATGAGTGTTTTGTTGCCATAATGAAAAATGCAATTTTATTAAAATATGGTTTTATTCATGACCTCACTGAGAGAGAAAATTATTAAGATTTCTTTGTACAGCCATTAATTTACGTATCAGAATAATAGTGGATAGTGGAATTAGTTCATTATGGACATTTTTTGTCACATTTAGGTTTTCTTTTACATCTTGTAACATATCTAGTACTTGATGACAATATTGTGTACATATCGTCGTTGTATATACAGATATACAATATGAAAAGTCTGAACTCGTACAAAAAAAAAAGTTATACAATGTTCTTAATATATTTTTTTATTTATTATAAAGAAAATAAAAAATTAAAATAAAATAAAAAAATGACTATTCGAATAAATCCTATACTAAAGTTTAGCATTATTAAGGACTTTTTAAAAGTTTTTCAGGACTTTTGATAAATTATAAATTAATTGTTGTGGAAAAATGTTTAATCATAAATATTCCCTGTTTAATGAAAGGTTTTAGTGAAATGTTTTAGTAATGAATACTAACTATTTCCAACTGTTTTTAGTCAAAAGTAACTATGTCCTTTATTATTTATTTAAAGTAAATTTTAATTATTTATAGCAGTGGTTCCCAAACTTTTTTCGCCGTGGCACCCTTGTTGGGCTAAAAACATTCACAGTACCCTTGTTGGGTTAAATGAACTTAAAAGCATAATTGTACTTGAAACGGTTGAATATGGAAAAGATTTACGACCTCAAAATTTGAGGTTTTCCATTTCGAGAATCATTGCATCAAGTAATCATAAGTTTGATTTGGTGTTAAAGTCACAGGTGACCTCAGGATGACGCTCGGAACCCACCATTGCGTTAAAAAAAAATGATGGCGAATTACAGATAAATATCATAATATAATGCGAGCCAACACTTCGAAAATCTTATTTGTTTATGTTTTCATTTAAATCATTGGTATTTGTTTTTTCTATCAAAAAATGTATGCACTTTCGGAAAATTAATATAGTAGCCTATCATATACCTTCAAAAATTTTAATTGAAAATTATGATTCGCAACATCAATTTGACAGAGAAAAATTTAAATTTTGATAGAATACTTCTCATTTTTTTTTTGTATTTTGCTCTGTACTGTTGCATCACAGATATCTGTCTATATTAATGGATGTTTACTGTTTATCTAGGTTACTAATTCTCTATTTTATGTTGACGTTTTTTGAATTAGAAACATTAATGTTGTAAATAAAATAGATAAATAAGAAGAAGAGAAAAAAAGTACTTTGTTTCAGTGAATTAAATAAAAGAGATGGAGCCCGTGGAATGGCCCCATAGCCGCTCCGGGCCGCTGATGGCACTGATTAGATCTTGCGAAGGATAGCTCTCTGTATCAGTTAATGGGGACTTTGAGAAGAAAAATTTAATTTATAGGTAAATTAGGGACTATCCAATTGGCGTGAAACTGTTGGCCCATAATTCCAGAAAGGAATTAAGATATGGTAATGGGAGCCAATGGCGTGACCTCCAAAGGGATCGAATCTACTTCCACACGAAATCCGTGTGCAGCAGACATTTCATCCTATCTGGCACCGACACCCAGCTCATTCTCTAACGGCTGCTTTTTCAATAGTTGCTCATCCAATCACCCCTTTCTATATTATCTCCAACGCTAAAGGAAAAGAAGAGTTTAACAGTTTAAAACCAATGTTGAAGAAGGTAAATGATAATAGAAGTATCTGGTGTGAATTCACACAACTTTCCTTATCGTTCTTGTTGTAAAGTCTACGTCTTCAGAGATTGTTTCATGTATTTTTTCACTAGTTAATTTTATAATGCTTACATAATTTTTCAAAAGATATTTACCATTTCGTAGACCCAACAGACAATTGGCCAAAAGTCAAGGGGCTCTAAAACAAAAATCTGTTTAAGGTGAACACCAAAATGTGGCCTAATTGCTTATACCTTTTTTATCTACCCATAAGTAAGAGTAAGAGAAATAGAAAGAGAGTGAGTTTTTAATTCTTTCTCATTAAAATACTTTTTAATATATATAACTAATTATACTATTGGAATATGGTTCCAATGTAGGTACAGAAATAGCAGAAAAACTATTTATCAGTATCCGATGTTTCTTCCTACATTGCAAGGATTCAAACATTATATGAATGTATAAGAATATAAAGTGTTGTAGCTGTAAAAAAGATGAGGCGTATAAACATTTACATAAATAGTGAATGCTTCCACTATACTCTACAGTAATAAAATTGCAAATATACCTCTGGAGCAATGAGTTGTAAAATAATAATTAATAAGTAGGAAAGTATGAGGAACTAAATGAGATATAAATAGAAATCAAAATTAAAATCAGTACCACTACAACCCATGAAGGGCAGGGGTTCAGTAGTTTGTAAATAGCTACTATTACTAGTACAACGGTTGTGCAAGGAGGTAATTTCGTCAAAATCACGCTCGGCCGCCAGACTTTTACCCAATTTATGGGGGGTGGACCCCAGGAGGGCTCCAGAACCCACAGTGTTGACTCATGCCTACAGTGTAACAGAAAACAATGTTCTGCCCTGCCGGATTCGAACCTGGGTCGTTGGAGTTAGTAGCATCACGCCTTACGAAGGTGCCACTCCAGGTGATAAGCCACCAAAGATACTGGTGGGAGTTGGTACTAGATTGGGGAAGCTTAACCGATATCAGATGATTTTTATAGATATCATCTACAATATATATTTTTACAATTATTATTTTTTCTCATATTTACCTTTCTTGGCCGCCACTAGTTGCATATGGTGAACCATTGATCTTCCAATAACTTCTTATATTCTTACTGGGACTTATTTTGTGTGTGTAAAGAAGTCTATGAAGAATTAAATAATTTGTATTTTTTTTTTAATTCAAACATTATTTCAATTTTAAGGTAACTAGGAAAGATGGGTAGTGACGCCGGTATCCGAATGAAAGAGGAGGCCTACCAAGTTGGCGTAATCAAGTCAATGGAAAAGTCAGGCTTAACACTAATTTAAGTTATGGAGTCCAAACTGTAACTTCTTTTTCGAATTGCTCCTCATTTAAACTCAAAAAGTTGTGAATTTTCTAACCGACCTGGTATTGTGGTAGTTATTGGTAACCTTAACCTCTATGCAGTAGACTGTGTCAATCTACAAAAAAAATCTAGTTAAGAGTTGGAGGGAGGGATTTGAAAACCTAAACCTTATACACGGTATCCGGTTGCGCTCTTACCGGTGTCTACATAAAGGTGAACAAATAACCGCTTCGCCCTTGAGAGCGGAACTGTTGTAGTACCTAAATAGAACGGGAGCTATTAAAAGGCTAGTCGGAGACTATCGTCCAGAAGCAACCACGTGTTAAGTTCCGCTTCACCTGGAACATATGTCACTCCGATGTCACGTTAAGGACCTCCCGAGCCTCAGCCTCAATAGCTATCAATAAAGCAGTGATAAGGCAGCGGGGATGGAAGGTAGTGGGGGCAAGCAAGTTGGCATCGCTGCAACTATTTCAGACAATCCTCCCAACCTGCCAGGAACCCTCGTCGAACGGAAGAATTCCAATTTAAGTTCCTTATTTACGCCGGGCCACGTGTTCAGCTCTGCCTCATTTAATCGTCCTGAAGAAGCTTTTATCTACCGTATTGCCTGTTACAACATAAAGGAATTCTTGAGTTATGTGCAATGGTAGTGAAATAATAGAAACTACATCGAGAGTCCCTTTGTTGTACTATGTAGCTATCTTGACTACGAACCCTGAGCCAAAGGCTTCGGTTCCTGGATTTTGTATTAGGTCCAAAACATAAAGAGTGATTCACAAATAACGAGCAATGCTCAGGTAGGTTCCAACAAAACAAAAACATTATCTCCAAAAAAAAAAAAAATGTTTTTAGGCTATTCCTTAGCTAAAATCAAGGAAAACCTGAACGCAAAATGTATTAGAAATATTTTCATTTGAGTTTTGAGATTTAGTTTTGTGCGTTCATTTTCATGGGAAAAAAAAGTGGCTATAAAGAACCTCTTCAAGGCTCTAAATAGAACTTAGCAAAACTACGCACTATTTTAATTATTTATTTTAATTAAGTACTGCCTAATAATTAATAAAAAGATACCATTTCATAGGGATAACGATAAATAATTATATTCAACTGTAAAAAAAATTTTAAATCAAAAAGTACTAATGTGTTATTTTTCTCTCTCTCCGGCTCGTGTGAATGGCCTATTTAGTGATTAAGATCACGTTTAAAAGTCTTTGCAATTTCCCTATTTATTGTTTGAAAGAAAGGATTTTTTTTTAGCTGATATGTATTTTGAAACATTGCAATTTTTGGAAAATTTTAATTTATATCTGAATACAGTAAACACGTTTTCTCCGAATGATGTATTAAGTTAAGATGTATTTGAAAAAAAAAGTATCTGGGATAACGGTCCCAATGATTGGAAGTACATTAATTCTCACAAAGAAATGTTTCCCAAGATCGTATTATGTCCTCACAAAACCAGCATGAATACATATCCTTTAGATTCATGTTATCCAATTCTAACTTCACAATTCCCCGTATTGAAGAATCACTCCTAAAATAGGTCGAATATATATTATTTAAAAGAAAATGTTGAGAAAGATTGGTGAATAGAGATGAGTTTAAAATTCTAAAAATAGCGAGCTTTAGTGCTGAAGGCTTAACTGAACTAAGGAGTTCTGTAACAGGGCGTATACAAGTAGTTAAGTTGATATCTTGTATTCAGAGAGTGAATTGAAGAACGTAAAGTTAGAAGTTCAAGGATGTAGAGAGGGATTTCGGTTCTACTGGCTTAAACTAATAATAGACCCTAAGGAACTATTGCCATCGGAAAGTAAAATAAAGCCACTTCAATGCCGTTCACCAAATAAAGACGTGAGAGCGCTGTGGAAAGTCGAAGATTCTTATGGAACAATTCTTGAATCTCTTATATACATTCTTAGCTTAGTAGCCCACCCATGGATTAAACAATTGTCGAAATTGAAGGAAGACAAAAAAGGAGTGATAACCGTTGTTGTGAAGAATAGAATCACAGAATCTTTTAATTTATTAATCAACTTATTTATTAATCAACTATTGTTTAAGTAAAGAATTATTCCAAGGAAAGTGTTGTTCGAAATTGACTTCTAGGTTATTAACTATTGGGTGAGGGACGAATAGTTTGATTATTTAGGACACCTAGAGAGCGAATTAAGGAAGTGTTTGGAACAGACCAGGACAGCTTTGAGATTTTTAACATTCACTCACTACGAAAGAACCAAATTTAGGAAGTTATTTACTATCTAAAGGTAATAATATTTTCCAAGATGTTTAAATCCGATATTTCAAAAACACTCAGAGATGATGATAAAACAATAAAATTAGTATTTCAGTTTTTAAAATCATAAGGTTTACTGACACAAATATAACATCGAACAGACAAAAAAAAATAATAATAAAATTTTTAAAAAATAAATAAATAAAATTAAACAAATGTAAGCAAAATTAAATAAGGTATACATGTTGTCAATGACCAATGATATTTTACGTCACTAAACATAAACAAACAAACTATTGAAATAAAAAAAAAGAAATATGTCGTTAATCATTTTAAAAAAATAATATAATTCTCTTTTATATTAATTATCCAAAGTCTTAATTGATCTAATAAGCATAATTTAAATTATGTGGAATTATAAGATGAGTATATTTTTGGTTGTTTTCTCTTTCTAGAAACCAATTAACTAATGACTGTCTATAGTAGTAACATCAGCAGTGTTCTGATCTGTCTGAGATAAACCTAAGGTAACTCTTGGCAGGATACCAAAGTGTTAGGAATAATATCCTCAGTCAACAAAGGAACTATTTTAAAATACTGCAGGTTATTGTTTTTGTTAATTAATGGATGAATAATATTAGTAGCAGGCAGATTGCACAAT
Organism: Halyomorpha halys; assembly: GCF_000696795.3. Taxonomy (NCBI): domain Eukaryota; kingdom Metazoa; phylum Arthropoda; class Insecta; order Hemiptera; family Pentatomidae; genus Halyomorpha; species Halyomorpha halys. Next base: position 742,498 of record NW_027108721.1, on the reverse strand, counting down.
GTTTGAAATATCCGTGAAATGGGCCTTCGTTATCGATTATATGAGCACAAGTAATTAAAGTCTTGCTAATTCATACAAATCGCCATTTATCCCGAAATTTGACGTATCTATAATTAACGTCCGTTGTAACTCCCGAACAACTAATTACAAGCATGTGATTTGTAATCCCCTTTTATAAATTTCGTTTCCCTGTGGTACCCCAAGGATATGCCACTAATCAAAATTCCTACTTTTAAAAAAACTAACTCTTAAGATAAATGTGTCGAAATATTTATTTTGTATGACTCACCAAGAGGACTGCACAACGGTTCTAGTCCAAGAAGGGTGCCCCAAATTTTTTTATCCTGACAGATGCCGTAGCAAAAAGAGGTTTGAGTCTGCTGTATATTATCAGCAATATTATTTTGTTTTTGTGTCGATTATTTTATTTGTATTTATTTATTTTTTTCATATTTCTAGAAAATAATCAAGGGAGTGATAGAACAAGTCTCAAATGAAATTCTATCTGTTGATGTGAAAAAATATTTTCGGTGATTCCATGATGCTAAATTTATTGAATTGCATTAGAGAATATAATTTATTTTAAACAAAAACGAGAATTTTTTTCCTATCAAAATTAAGCTTTAGCTATTATTATAGATATACTGCAGTACAGTGGCTGTAATTTTATTGACATTATAAATTTAATTATAAATAAAATTTTAAAAATACACATCTGTTGCGGTGAGCGCATCACACAATTTCACTTACCACCCGACCCTACTTAGAGTTGAAATTATTCTAATTGTTATTAGTTTAAGAACTGATCTCACTATTCATTGAGGCATTACTTTCCGGTTTTAATTTTCCAAATCAGCTTTTGAGTTGACAATTCGTTAAACTCGAAAAAATATTTATACTATTATTGGGACAATTACTTTATTTTTTTTAAAATTTCAATACTATTAATTTGTCAGCATAATTATTGTGTATCTAGTGTGGTGAGAAAAGTTTGTCTTTCGTCAGAAATTCGTTGTACACGCTGTAGAGAGTTCTGAAATCGACATGATTCTTCCACTAGGGGTGTATATTGAGGCATCACCTTAGCGACCTCGAGTCTATAGGGGTTGACTTTTATTTCGTAGTGATACCATGGAATACCGAACTCGACCTTACCACTATGGTTAAAATTGATTGGTTAGCTGTAGAAGAACCCCCGTATATCAGAAATGGCCTGGTAGGAGGTAAAAAAATATTTAGTTATTTATTTAAGTTTATATTTTTTCTTTTCAATCCCTACCCCCTACATATTTTCTTATAATCCACTCCTACCTCACTGACAGAACCTTTAAAGTAAATCATAACCTAGTCTACTCATCTCTCTTTTCTCAGTCCGGCGGTGTTCCTCAAGGTAGTATCTTAGGTCCCATTCTTTATACGGTTTATACAGCTGACATCCCAACCCACCCTAACACAGTACTAACAACATACGCTGATGACACATGTATACTGTCTGTAAACAACGACCCAAATAATGCATCACAAACACTACAGACACACATAACATCTATTGAAGAATGGTGTCAAAACTGGAGAATCAAAATAAATCCTGACAAATCCCATCTCATCACCTTTACTCTCCGTCGTAAACCTCTGCCCTCCTGTCCTACAGTATCATTTCTAAATACTCCACTAACGCCTGTTGAACAGATTCGATACTTAAGATTCCATCTTGACAAGAGATTTACTTGGAATCCACATACAAGACTGAAACGACAAGAAACTGCTTGTAAATTTTAATTGCTTCGACACCTACTTGACAAACGCTCTAAACTTCCCATTCACTACAAAAAGTTATTATACACTATGATAATCAGACCAATTTGGTCATATGAAATTGAGCTCAGGGTCTCTACTGAACCATAAAATTCCTCCCGCATCCAATCCTTACAATCCAAAATCCTTGATGCTCCTTATTACGTTACAAATAAACTCATCCACAAAGACCTTAACATCCCATTCGTTGCAAAAACAGATAATATAATAAAATTATAAAATAATAAATAAGTATGTGTGTTTCGTTAATATAAATCACCAGAGATAGAGTCATGTATTGTTATGATTATGTTAAATAATTAATGAAGCGAAAACCACATTGTTATTTGTAGAGGGATGAAATGGTAAAGAAAAAAATCTCTAAATCAAGACTGATTTTTTTTTTCTTTTCCTTTTATTGAACGCATAAATAACCACGACGATTTTCTGGATCATGGATTCTTTTGATGGATATTGTCACCTGAATAGGTTTTTAGGTGCCTCTTTTTATTGCTGATCATTTGTGTGACAGAAAATATTGCTATTCTCGCGTAAATTAGTTTCTATGTTTTTCAATAAATATCAGAGATTGGGTGTTCTTGTAATATTAACGAAGAACCACATTACATGTTCTATTTTTTAGTTTCCGAGGTCGGGGAAATTTCGATGTAATATGAATCAAATATTGGAATAAAGGAATTTTAATTATTAACTGTACTTTCAATAAGGGTGATTTACTGAATTTTAATGTTTATTTATCTGTATAATTAATTTTTCGTTCACGTTATATCCATATTAGATAAAGTTAAGGAAAAAGATATTAATACTCGATAATTATTATTAATTCCTGAAGGTAATGTAAAGCCTAGGGGGTTCTTCCTTGCTGTGTCAGTGCGTCGCGAATATTGATCCGCTGGGGAGCATTATTAATGAAGGAGTCAGCAGTTAGTGAAATGTCGGGGGAAGTGGAGAAGTGGGCGATAAAGACTGGAACCAATTTAGGGAGCTCCATTGAGAGAAGTTGTCTCTTCAGCGGACCATGAAGGACATGATAAACTTGTTGCTTGTGTCCTCCCGTTCGGCTATCAGTAGTTGGCCAGGCTAGTTACCGTTCCGAGTTCAGTTATCATAGCGCATTTTTATGTTAACTCTTGGTGGCCTTTATTGCTGTATTTAGGGATCAGAAAAGGAATGGGTAATTTGTTTTAACTATTTAGTCAAAGTGATTGAATATTTCCTTTTGCAATGTTTTTCTTACGTGGTGGAAATCTTAAGAGACACTTAAAGCACCAAGTTTTGATGTAGTGTGGAACCCCTACCCAACCTGTATCAAAACAAACCAGCGATATGACTGAAATTAGAAAAATCTAAAACTAAATATATTTAGGAGTAACTTTGGCTAATGAGATAAAGCCACAATTAAATGGGGTGATTTTAGTAGGCCTAGAATCATGTATTTATATTCAGCGTCCTTATGTTCGATGTTCGCTTCCTTAATGCGAAAAGGGAAAATACAACGGGGAGTAAATATATTCTTTATTACTTTTAGAACATGAAGAAGTTTTCATTTATTTTGCATTTTATTTTCAGCTTTGTTAATTACAAAGTATGTTAAGTATCTGTAATTTATTGACATCTTTCTTAATTGCTACTTGAGGAAATTTTTATAGATTGTATTTTTATTATTTATATTTTAAATATTATTATTTTATTTTGTACCCTGAGATTTTTCTACTTAAAATTTTTTATATTTATTAATTTTTTTTCTTATCTTGTACTTACATGTTGTTTGTTATTTTACTTACTAGATCTATATGTATATAATCTATAGCAGAAGTAAATACATTAATAAAACAAAATGAATATACCTGTTAGTATTTTCGATACTCACTTTCTTAGTGTGAAGAGAGGAAATAGGGCACGGGATGTAAATATATACATTCAGGCCGCTAAAACGTGAACGGGAGACTATTATGCGCTATTATTATGTTGTCTATTATTGTGAAGGAAATTAACGCCTGCCCTTCTTCTGAAAGGAGGGCTATTCTTGATTGGGACGATTCGCCTTAGATGGTACGTGCTGGGAATACCTCTCGCTGTATGGACTATCTCATTGCAGCTCTGCCTTCGTGTAAACATATCTTGGACTACATTGTTCCATCTCTTCTTTTTCGCCTATCTTTACATCTCGCCGTGTCTTCTATTTTCACTTTTTACCATCTCCTTTATTAGGTATTGTGTCATGGAGGGTGTGTCTAGAATGCTTCAAGGATTAGATCTGTTGCATGTCATGGTAACCGACCTCTTACTCCATTAACTTGATAATTTTCATTCATCCCTGCTATAAACAGACTAGAAAACATTTTTATATCATCATTATTTCTTTATATTGTCTTATTGTTTTCTAGTCAGTTTATATTACTCTTTACTTTACTATTCTTATGCTGTAGGTATATTTTTTTTCAACTTATATTATGTTATCCTCACCAATACACCTACCTTTTACTTATTCTACATTGCCCCTTTTACATTTTGTATTTTTTAATAGTAAATTACTTTTTACTTTTACTATTTATCATCTATCTACTTCTTACAATCTCACAATCAAATATTTATATGTTATACCTAAATTATCACTTCCATAACTTATCAGTCTGTAGTGTAACATTTTAATAGTAGATATTTTTTTATTATATACTTTTTTATACATATTTTTATCAGCCCAGTCATCATTACTATGTTGTTTAAAGTTTTCTATTCATCTTTAATTTCCTTACTATTTTGATTTATGTTTTATGATAGTTGATTTATATTTATGTTTTTTTCATAACCCTGCCTTTACATCTGTGTACTTTCCACGTTTATATTCTACTTTAGCTTTATCTACTTTGTATATTTTTATTTTAATCCTGATGAAGACCTGCATTGAGGGTCGAAACGTTTCCCATTAATAATTTGTTAAAAACTATTTTTGTTCTCCTCCCCACAGCCCTGGTCATCTCATTTTAAATTGATCTTTGGTCGAATTTATGAGAATTAATAATCTGAGGATGAGTCAATGTAACATATAAAAAAATATATTTATTGAAATTTATAACTATGCATTTGAAGTAAAGGTGATGAATAATAAATAAAAAATTAGATATCTTGTTAGGGAACTACCCATAATTTTAAGTTCAAAGGAACTGTGGCCATCTTCTTTTCAGACGCATCAGGATGTTACCAGGGCAGGGATAGTTGGGGATGAAATGTTCAGGCTTAGTGGGTTTGTGTGGGCTAGGAGTTGGATAGTATTTATATTTCGGGCCAAATCTGTAACAAACAGAATATTGAGGTCTTCACAAATAATTTTAGTTATAACATAATAAGAATATATTTGGATTTTTTCAAAGATTTTGGTGTGCAAGCATTATATACGTTAAGAATCTGTTGATTTTGGAACCTCTAAACGACAACATAGTCCTGGTGATGGTAATGCAAATGTATTTTTGTTGTAAACTGGAATTAAAATAAATAAATAAATTGAAAAAATAATACTGTTTTTTAATTTTAAAAAATATATACTGTAAGCAGGGTAATGAATAAAATAACTAAAATAAAAAAATAATTAAAAAAGTAAAGTTTAAATCAAATTAACTAAAACTAAAAACGAGTAATAATTAAAGATTATGTTCAAGAATTTTAATTTTAGTTCGATTAATTCAAATATTAACTCTCTGTTTTTTCATAATTTTCTATATTTATTTTTGTTTATCCTTATTTTATATAATGTTATTTTTATTTCATGCTTCTCTCTCTCTATTTTAGAATTGTATTTTCAACATCATCATTACATTTCGTGCACTCTTTGAACTGTAATCTTTCATTAATGACACATAGGTCATTCTTATGTTGTTTTTTTATCTTATTTATGTTAAGAATATTTTAAAACCCGCAATATTTATGCAATCCATAACAATTAATTCTTAAAATTCTTTAACCAGGCGAAGTTTTATATCGTGCAGAGCTTGAAGCGAAATGTTGAATGCCAAGAGGTGCTTATAATAGATCTCAAATCAAATATTTAGTCAAGTGCGAAACCAGAAAATACAAGGCTGTCTGTTATTTATCAATGGCTGGTCTGATATCATGGGGTTATGTTCAAAATAGTTTATATTTTGATGTCGTTTTAGTTTTGTTTTCATTATGTAGCTTTTGCATGTATATGCCTCTATTGATTTTTTTAATATTTTTAACTTCAATTTATTTTTTAAAACTGTAAATATATTTTCAATAATATCAATGAAATAAAAAAATAACAAAAAAAACAAGTTATATGAAAAATCTTGTGACTCAATCATTCAAATAGGACCTCACTAAGTAACTAGTTTAAATTTTAACGTTTTTTTTTTTTTCGTACACCTTTTTCCCATACCATTTTATTACTTTTACTCAACTTTTGCCTACGGCCATACCACGTTGCAGACACTGGTTCTCGTCCCACAGAAGCCACAACGTCGGGTATGGTTACTACTTTGATGGGTGACCGCCTGGGATAACCGCGTGCTGTTGACATCTATTTTTGGTTCTACGGTAACTAGAAAAAAATTAATTAATGAGGAAATAAAAGTTAGGTTGAAGGTGGGAAATGCTTGTTATTTTTCAATTTCGAAACTGCTTAGCTCGCACCTTCCATCCAAAAACTTTTTTTTTTAATAATTTATTTATTGTTATTTACAACTGTATACAAAAGTAAATTTGCTGTGGGTGACATAGTGACATGATACAAACATGTGGAGAATCTACCCACTGATAGAACTCCATTAACATTTCTAGAGGATGAGATCTCGAGGCCATCTTCTTATCAGAGGCCTAGGAGGATATTAGGTAATGAAGGAGAAGCCAGGTTAGAAACAAGTGGATTTGGGTGGTTGAGAAGTTTATCATGGAAGGAATGGTATCTGGTTCTGGCCAAATCGGCAACATACGGAACATTGAGGTCCTGATGGATGACTTGATTTGTGATAAAGTAAGGAGCATTAAGGATTTTGGACTGTAAGGATTGGATTCGGGAGGAATTTGATGGTTTAGTGGAGTCCCAAAGCTCCGTATTTATAATAGTCATGTAGATCAGTCTTTTGTAACGGATTGGCAATTTAGACCGTTTGTCTAGTAAATGCTGTAATAGTCGGAATCGACGAGCAGTTTCTTGTCTTTTTAGTCTTGTATGAGGATTCCATGTCAGTCGTTTGTCCATATTTAGTCCTTAGTAACGGTTCTTTTCGACAGGAATAAGAGGGGTATTATTAAAGGATACTGTAGGGCAAGAAGTCATGGCCTTACGACAAAGGGTAAATGTGATTTGGTGGGATTTATTGGAATTAATTTTAATCCTCCAGTTTTGGTACTATTCTTCAAGGGTGGTGATGTGGGATTGGAGGGTTTGGAATACAATATAAGGATCATTGTTCACTGACAATAGACATGTGTCATCGGCATACATGGTGAGGATAGTGTTAGGATGGGTTGGGATGTCTGACTGTATAAATCTGACAGCTGTGAAAACTGTATAAAGGATATGTAATAGTCGGGAGGATGCTGCCCTGAGGTACACCAGCAGACTGACGGAATAGGGATGAATAAGCGCTGTTGTGATTTATTTGAAATAATCTGTCGGAGAGATAAGAACGGATAATGAGGAATTATGTAGGGGTTAGGAATTTACGGATCTTGTAAAGCAGTCCTGGGTGCCAGACTCGATCAAAAGCCTTTTCTACATCAAGAAAGACTCCCGAGCAGTACATTCCGCACTCCGAAGAAGACGAGACAACCATCCAAAAACTTAGAATTTACGAAACTGTTATCATTCCCAATGTTCTTTATGGATGCGAGACGTGGCCTCTTACACTAAGGGATGAACGGAGCCTTAAGGTTTTCGAAAATAAAGTATGACGTAAAATATGTTTGATTCCAAACAATCTCTGAAAAACAGATAGATCTGCCCTCGACACTTTCTAAAAGAATAGCGTTATTTTGTTCACAGTTAGTACTCACATTGTCCATTTATTTTTTTATGATATAGTATCAAATATCATGACCCATAGCCTGGACCAAGTTCCACGGGACTCGACGAGTTCTCTACTCCTATTCTAATCCACACCCGACATCTAGACAAAGTATTCTCGCGGAAAGTATTATTAGAATTTGAGAAAAATGAGTAATTTTTCAAAACTGATGTTCTCACACATGTGCATGTGTGTTGTGTAACTTTTTTAAGAATCCTAAGTGTTTTGGCTTTCGCTTTATTGCAAATTGTCCAATTGAGGGAAAATTAAGTGCATCTTTAGGAAAATGCACTACAATACATCTTCTCGTAGTTGACAGCTGACTATATTTGTTTTTGTATGTCCATTATCAACTATTTCACTCCTCTTTATTGTCATTTAGCATCCCTTTAAGGTATTTCTTTACATTTTAAAACAAAAATCTTTTACGAAATATTTAAAAAAGTTATAGCTATTCGGAATGTTGAAGGTCTATATTACATATAAACTTATAATATTAAACTTATTTCGTTGTTGTTAATGATAAAATTAAAATTTAATGAATTAGAAAATATTTAATAAGGTTTTCCTTGAGACAATGAGAATTAATCGCATAAATAAGATGTTTCAGAATTATATTATTTTTAAAAATATCATGGATTCAGTAGAAAAACGTACTACTCCGAAATATGAATAATGACAATAAACTGAAGTATTCCGATATGAAGTAAGATTTACAGGATCCGATAAGTCACTAACAAGAATGAGAAAACTTTTTGGAAAACTGGCGGTGTTGGAAAGCCGGGGAGCCGGACACAGCAATCAATCAGAGGCCGGTTCAGTTTTCCTTAGGGCCTCCTTCCCTCTCCTATAGGTCCTATATTTCATCTCATTCTTTTTCTAGCACAAGCCATTGCCCTTCTGTCCGCAACAAATGTATCACGCAGTTAATCTTACAGCGCCCGGTCGTCTTTTGGGGATTGGGATGTCATTCCACAGGTCTTTACACGAACCGATGTGTTTGGCGGGGACACGGATTTAGGGGAACTCTTTATTTTATGTTATTGACGGGTCGTTAGAGCTCTTTGTCTTGTTTAACTTTGAGCGATTGTTAATGTCCAAATGTAATATATCAAAAGTAAATACTGGGTAGGTTGGGTAGAAACCCCCCCCTCCAAAAAAAACTCAGTATAACGAATTTTTAGATGGTTTTGAATGATTCGCTGTTTTAAAGTTTGTCATCGTATAGTAATGTTATGGCTTTACGAATGTCATTATTTTTATATTAATGTAGAAATAAATAGTGTAAATGTTTATATCACAAAGAGTACGAAAAATAGTTGACACTTGACATTTATGTTTTTGACGGTATAAATTTCTTTTGTTACTGATATGAACAACCATTTGTAATGTCTACATGTTCAGAAAGGATATGTTTTACTTTCTCTTTTACAACCTCAGCAGGGAAATTGGCACTTCGATTCTCATAAAATACTCTCATTTTACTATCACATAGGATATCTCAAAATATGTATTTAATATTTTTTGATGTGGAGATTAACTTTGTTCACGGCTTTCTCCTTATCTCGAAACTCCTTTTACCGACTCGCTCCCTTTATCAACTACACCCTCCAGCGAGTTTCTATCTTCCCCTGCCTTCTCATATGGTACATAAATATCTCATTATGTTAGAGGTAAGGATTATTCTAAAGGAGTGTTAGTAGAGTGCTCGAACAGTGCTGTCAAAGATCACTTTAGGAGACAAGTTGTATCAGCAAGTCGGTAGAGTTTTTATGTCACCTCTCTTCAAATAAGTATATCTTACAGTATTCTGAGGTCGTGTTCTGTAGCAGGTTATTCTGTTGAATAACTAATAAATATAAATTAAACAAATTAATATATTTACACATTTTAGAATTCTACCTTGTACAGAAGACTTATCTGCAAGATATTTCATAGATGCTGTCGAAATATTATTGCTTATACGAAATATTAACAAGTATTAATAATTTATTTTACAGCAACTAATAATAATATTCTAACACGATTACTGACACAGAGATTGCTTAGTAATGATGTTAGAATATTATATAGCTCGGAATTACTGAATTATGTAGAGTAAAATCCCATAGCATCATCTCTCTATTATATTATCTTAGTTACGTTTAGCATATTACCGTAGTTACTTTAAAAGAAATTGATGCGTGATCTTCTCGCAAATGAAGTAACTAATGTTAGGGACTTGTATTTCGTTAGCTGTTATTTCATACAGTAGTTGTTTGATTTAATTAGTTAGTCTTTGGAGAGTTAGTGTTTTATACCCATGCACTGTATCTTCAACGTCATCGGTCAAATGAGATACTCCAGGGCAACCTCCATAATGGATGCCATCTTGAAGGCGCATGCATTATGGAAGTAATCTAGGATAAATTTGCTGGGAGAGATTACATTTCTGATGGTCAAGCCCGTTTTGTCCACCCTTCATAAATTACATATTGGCTCATTTGCTCAAGGTTCTCATATTGCCCTATCAATTTATGTCTGATCTAGCATATCCGGTGATAATATTGCGTTTAGTTCGCAACATTTCGTTTCATCATGGGTTATGGAAACGTTTTCACATAACTTTTCTGTAATTGTTTTGGTTCAATTTCACAAGAATTGCTTAAAGCTGTTTATTTTGTAAATAGCTCGTGGTATTTAATTTGTTTAAATTACTGGCGACACCTTCCCTGAAGGAAATGGAAATATTTTATCAACATCTGGATGGGATTTCTTGCCAAGTGACCTCAGAACATGTCTATTAAGGGTCAAGTGTGATATCCAAGCACGATTCTATTTTTAATACCTCGTGTATTTTTTTTTCGTATCTTGATTTGATACGTAGTTTATGTTTAAATTTCTCACGTTAGGATCATTAAAAAGATATTTAATGCCACATGTACGATTTTCAACCATGTTATCTAAAAGTTCGAATTTAGGCCATGCTGTCTATGTAACCTTACTGTAGTCAAAATTAATTAATCTATTCTGTTAAGCATACCCATGTAACTGTTATTGCTATTCTCAATTCACTGATTAATGGGAATAGAAGAATTGAAAAATAGGGAGAGAAATTATTGGCATATTTACTATTTTTTTTTTTTGTTTTTTTTAAAATTATTTATTTAATGTAATTTACAACTGTACAAAATAATACAATAGCTAAATATGTAGTACGTTTCATATACACTTGAAAATCTTGGAAAGGAACAACCCATAGGTGGTACTTCTAACATTAATTTTAATTAGAAGGTCCCGGGCCATCTTCTTTTCAGACGCCTCGGAGGATTATCAGGGATTGTTAAGGATGAAAGATTAAGAATTAATGGGTTGGGATGGTTAAGGAGTTTAGAATGAAAAGACGCATATTTGTTTTGGATCAAATCTGCAACGAATGGGATGTTAATAAGGTCTTTGTAATGAGTTTCATATTTACTTTAAATAATCCAATGCGTCACTAAGACACATTCCAGAATTGCTAGTAGGAATGTACTTGTAAATATACTTACTGTGTACTTGCAAACAAATTAATGTTAATAAATTAATGTTAACTTCGATGACCCTGAAAAATCAAACAATCGAACGAAATTTGAGAATCTTCTGACAGTGTATTAATTTATTTTTTATATGTTTACACGCAGAGAACCTATATTATTCCATCTATTTACTTACATTTGTCTATTCACATGATTTGTTATTGCAGCTCTCTTACTTGTTCACACTTTCCTTCTGTTAATTTTAACATATCTGTTATTACTTCATTACTTTTCATTATTCCCGCGGTACATTTTCAGTTCTATCACTTTACTTGTTATTGTATTATTTTATATTTATATTATTTTAGTTTACCACGTTCCTTTTTTATACCAATTTTGTATATATATATAATCTTCTTCTATAGAACTTCGTATGTATATGTATACACACTTTCCTTCTGTTAATTTTAACTTATTTGTTATTACTTCATTACTTTTCATTATTCCCGCGGTACATTTCCAGTTCTATCACTTATCACTTTACTTGTTATTAGTTGTTATTGTATTATTTTATATTTATATTATTTTAGTTTACCACGTTCCTTTTTTATACCAATTTTATATATATATATATCTTCTTCTATAGAACTTCTTATGTATAATCTTGTCATTTTTAATAGTGTTTTTATTGTTTCTTATTCTCATTTAGGCCTGTTGAAGCCCTACAGAGTGGTCGGGAACGTTTGTTACTAATAAATAGTTTGTCTGCTATTTTTATTTCTTTTTGGACCATCTTCCTGCAATAATATTAAAATAATAAATGAAGTATGAAATAGAACCATTTATATTTAAAATGGAAACGATTTATTACTCGTAATTCTTTAGAATTATTACAGTGGTTGGAATTGGAAAAATAATAATAATAATAATAATAATAATAATAATAATTTTGAAGTCGTACTTTAAATTGTACGCACAGATTTCTTCAACGGTCACCTATAAATTTTTATTATTACAACATTAAGAATCTTTCAAATGTTATAAAACCTTTGTTCTTTTATGTTTTACTGATGTTTATTTGTTTATAAAATTTATGAAGGGTTACAGAGACAGGTGGTGAAGGTAACAGAAACAGATGTCAAAATGTGTCGTAATTCTGTAAACAGTAAAGGAAATAGCAGGGGAAAAAATATAGGACTGGAACGCCAGGGATTCCCGAGTTCCTGTAGGGAATTCCCTGGGCTACCACCACCAACAAAGGCTTGGCATGACAATGTGGCCTCTCCTCCCAAACTTGTAACACACTCACCCTTTTGAATTCCGAATCATTCTTAAAGTTGGAGGAGGTAGGGAGGGAAAATGTGTGTTTATATCCCAAAAAGTAGTCGTATAAAAGTAAAACAAATATTTTTGTATATATATTTATAATTTTTTTTTGTTACTAACTATTAACGATATATATTAGAGAATTTTTGAAGTTCACTCAATAACATACAGCTATTTTTGGTAAATATTCGATTGTTTATTGTTTTTGGTTAAATAAATCGGCCTTGAAAAAAAAAGTTTAGTTTTTAAATTAAAATAATTAATTCTTAAACCGGGGAGGAAGATTCACAAACCATGGTTTCCATGGCGGAGTGACTAGCTACCCATAGCTGTATAACCGACGTATTATAGCTGTTCAAGGTCAGCAAGCGCACAAGAAGGTATATTTCTTTCCCAGATGACCTTTGTGCCATTAAACCGCTTTCTCCAACCTCTCCTCTATCATATATACTTAACCTGTACCACTAAAACCCATGTAGGTTCTCTAGCTCAGGTATTGTTCCAAAGGTGATTTGGTTAGAATTACGCTCAATCGCCAGATTTATTCTCCTAATTATGGACACAGACTGAGTCGATTTGTGTAATTATAACAGTAATTGTTTTAGATTTCATGTTCACATTATTGAATAGAAAAAGTAATGTATGCACAGTGACAGACACGCAGTTTTATTTAAATGATACTACATAAGAGACACTTCCGAAATATTAACCGAAGTAAAAACATGAAATAACAAAAACAAGAAACAATGAAGAGTGATAACATACTTACGAGAAACCCTTGCTGCATGAAAAATACATGTTATGATTTGACCCGTTGGGCTATATTCGGGTATTTGAGGAGAGTTAGTTTTTGTTGGGGTCCTCACTTCTTGTTCGCGTGCCTACGGCCATTACCCGGGGGAGCAAAAAAATGTCTGAGATTCTGAATTAAGCAAATAGCGTTTGTAGGTTTTGTACAATTACTTTAGTGGAGTGTCTAATGACCTGAAAGTATTTCTGTGTATAAGTACTGTGTATTGTGATTTCGATAGTACAATATATTTTTATTAGGAAATTGAGATTTATGTTAAAGGGAAATGTAATTTACGAGGCTGTTATATATTCAAAGACACGAAATATATGGGGATAAAGTTTGATTTTCAAGAACACTTAATCAATATATCACAGTTTCTTTTTAAAAATTTTTTAAACAATTACCTGATTAAAACATCTTTTAAAATTACATTTTGTTTTCTTCTTATTAGTCTTATATTGCTAAAAATAACATATTAATGTCACTTATATAAAATTTGAATAATTACAAAAGCAAACATTGAACATATCTGAAATACCTTCCCGAAAACAGGTTATTTTTAGAATTGATAATAAATAGATTATAACATAAGTCAATACTCAATAGCATATATACATATACCCAGATATACATATAGCATACCTCCTATATGTATGTACCAGATATTCAATAACATCATTATATTCAATAGCATACCTCCTATATGTACGTACCAAATACCCACTAACATCATTACAGGAGGGTATGAAAAAAAAAAAGTCAATACTCTCCTACCTTAGTTCCACAACAGATGGCTAATTTATTAACAGTATTTTTAATTATTAAAATTTTATGTTAGTGACAATAATTTGTTATTGTTAGCAATGTAAGACTAATAAGGAGAAAACAAAATGTAATTTTAAAATATGTTTTAATCAGGTATTTGTTATTAAAAAAATTAAATTGTGATTGATTTAAGTGTTGTATGCATAGGATTAATTTGAGAATTTGTTGTAGATACGTAATGATGTGGTGTCAACCCTGAAACGGTGTTATTGTTTTTTAATGATATAAAATAAAATAATTAAAACTAGGAAGAGAACCTTTTCATTCACAATATCTAATTATACATGAAACTCTTTTGGTAGAACATATAGCTTAAATTAAAAATTAATATATCAGTTTCTATAACTCATATTTCGATAAGTGTTTTTTATTTATTAAATCATGTTGAGAATCTGTTGGATGTGATTTAGTACTTGGAAGAATGTCGGAACAGCCTTTCGGGTCAAGAGCTCTAAGGTAAGGTGAGAGGTTACATAGACATTCTAAGACTTCCTTGGTGTGTGTCCAGGGAATTCCCTTCGCGGCTGGGGATCGATCCTTGGCCTCCCGATCTATTCTCAGTATTATACCGCTGGGTCTTGTTCTTGGTAGATGGAAACATAAAAATATATGAGATTATCTGCGAAATTATAGTGAGCTGTAGTTTTAATTTTTAGGCTATTAGAATGAATTTTTTTTTTCTTTTGGGAGTCATTTTTGAAAAATATTTTTCGTTTCGATGAAAAAGAAGATCCTAACTTTAAAACTCAATTATCTTCTTCAGCAAGTTTTATAGTTTGTATAAAAAAACCCAATTTCAATAAAACGAGGTTTTTAAATTTGAAATTTGTTTGAATATATTTTGAGCTGCGACTATACGTTGCATGCAACTATAAAAACCTGGTTTTATTAGAATTATCATTTTTTTATGTAACTATAAATTTATTGAAGTAAAGAATGTGAGTTTCTTAGTAGAATTAATTTTACATCCGACTAAGTAAAATTATTTCTAATTCCAAAAATTGTTCTGTTTTTCTTTAATTTTTAGTCCCGTACGATTGGAAATATATTACAATAAAAATGACCACTTAAATATAAAACTTACGGTAACTCCTAAAAGTCGAAATTAAAATTTAAAAAATTGCATTATTTACTCTAAATTTGCAAGAAACTTATCAATCGACAAGGCTACTTATAAAAATATACTTATCTATTGATATATATGAGAACACAATTTATAGAGTGAATATTTTTATGGTTTAAAACAAAAACTGATTCGATTTTTTTATAATTTATAATAGAATGATAAAGATTTTTTTTGTACCCTGACCTTCAACCTTCAACGGAAGGTCGGATCGAATTCTTAATGATCCACTTGAGCTGCCATTCGGAAACGATCATTTTTTATTAGTGAGAAAAGATTAACAAAACTTGTATTAATAAAATCAATATATTTATTGCCTGTATTTTTATAGAGATTTTTGCTTATTTTTTCTTTATTATTTTTATTTTTAGCTGAAATTACCTACAAATAAATTAATATTATAGAATTTGAACTAAATCCTGATAGGTGAAAAATAAAATAAGTGAAAATAGCCAATACGAAAGAGAGTCATTTTTATTTTATGATCATCAACGAATTATTAGTAATATTCCAGACTAATTTCGTACTTTTATTTTACAAAGTTTATAGATGATATAATATTTTGTAGGTTTAAAATGTATTTGATAAAAGAATGGTATTGCATTTTTCTTTTTGTATAATTATATTTATAATCCCTTCATATACTCTTACTGAGGCAATTATGAAATGTTTCTTTATTTTTTTTTTTCAAACTGGATTTTTTCAGAGTATAGTCTATCATATTTCTTTATTTTGTATTATTTATTATGTACAAATATACATACTTGTTTTGTTTTTTCATTTTTATCTGCCTTTTACGAATTACAACTTAATGTGTCTATTTCTATAAATTTAGATTCAAGCCCCGGAAAAATACTGACGAAAATGGTTCCTTCTCGACTGACCAGCTCAAAATAAATACGATCACTTCAGCCCTAATGGATGCCATTTTGGGTACGATTTTTGTCAGAATGTTTACCCTTTAGCCGTTTTGTTTATGCAGCTCCGCCGAGACCTGCATTTAAATAGTTGGCTTTATTCCTCCAGAGGGAGGGAGAGAAGGAAGGCACTTAAGAGGGAAGAAGACAGAACAGATGTGGAAGTTGGCCGAACTCTTAACAGAACAGCGTTCACTATTTAAAGACTTTGGCTTGAGTGTTAGGTGGAGCACTGGCCTCCGCTTGCCGGGGTACAACAAGGACATAATCTCTGTTCCCCTCTTTTATAAATATAAACCAGGCTTCTTTATCTATAATTACCTATCGTTGGATCTTAGTTTTATTCTCTCCTTCTCCTTTTATTTATCTTCCCTCAGGTGCTAGGCTCTTTGTCTCCTTTGCCTATTGTCTCCTAGTCGTGCATGTCCATTATCCTTGTTTACCTAGTCCCTAATTTATTGATCACTAAATCTTAATTTCGAGTTGTAGAATGATGTAGCTGAAGTGCATACACTTTATTTCTTTTTTCGATTTAACATCACATGATGTTTTAGTAGTGTTTTGCTAGAAAACCTAAATGTAAAATTTTATTACTAAATAACATAACACACTGTTCGTATGAGCAGGATTCAAGTTTGAACTTAAGAGTTGAAAACCGACACATATTAGAAATAAAGTGTTAATATTAGAAATGAAATGCAATGTTGAAGATTCTATGAAAAATATTTCAATAAGAAAATATTCGAGAAAAAAAAAATTGGACTATATATAGATGATGGCAAATTAAGCAAAACATTAACTAATTGCAATATCCTGTTATAAGAAAATAGTTCAAAGATAATACATATGGTACATAAAACAAATATATGACGTATATTATACGTAAAATATAGTCAAACTTTGTATTATTCTTTGTAGTATTTAATTTAAAATGTTCCCCTTAGATAAAATTTACTGAATGTATTATAATGTACAGTTGTGAATTTTAATAAATATATTTTAAAAAAAATTAAAATGTATTTAAACCTAAAAAAATAAAATTATTAAAAAAATAAATATTTATATAAATACACTAATTTATTTTTTATATCTAGCGTTGAATGACACTGAATTTCTAAAAGCCAAAATAACACTGTTGTTTCCTTTTTAATTTTCTTTTGTTCAAGAGCTTTTCTGACCGGTAAATCAATCAACTCTCTGAGATTAAGTTCATGCTTTTAGAAATCGATGGCTTAGAATCCTCAAGAATAGCTGTCGAGATGTGCGTGTAGATGGTCTTATATGAAATCAATACCTAAGCTTTAATTCACGTCCACTTTCTTTTCCTTAACCATTCCTTTGTTAATTGTTCTGTGTGAAAAGAGACACGCGTTTTAGGCTGTCAATTTGCTTATAGTGTTGTATAATTTAATTTTAATATAAAATGCTATATAATTGTGTTTAGTGTAAAAATTCGAAAATTTAGAAAGTTCTGGAAATTCTTAATTATTGCATTAAAAACATTGGCAGGACAAAGAGTAATTTACTTTTTCAATAACTAAGTAATAACTTTTTCAACTGCTAATATTGATCTTTTTTTTATAATTTTGTGAAATTTTTAAATTGAAAACTGTACTTAATTTTGTATTTTGATTCAAATTGAGTTCTTTTTTTATTTCATTTAACATTGATGTCCATTTGTGCTATACATACACATGACCCTATAAATATTAACATTTCAAAGACACACATTAAACTATTGCTAAAGAAGCGGGCAATGACAAACTGTCGAGAAAGATGAAACATACATCATAAAGTGCGACAGATGTGTAAATTTACTCCTCAGCTCCAAGACCGTTTTTCAAAGAGTAACTTACGTAGTATTTCCTCAGATTATAATTGGGTGTGACATAGCAACTAGACAAGTCCAATAGTGGACTATATCCAACACATAAAAATTTATTTTTAGTATCTTGAGGCTCAGTCAATAATAAACAACTGTATTCATTTAATGTTTCCAGATTTTATCGTGTTCATCATCATGATCTTTAGTGAAAAAAAAATATTAAACCTTTTAATGTATAGAATACAAATTGTATGTAATATTTCTATTTATTAATTTAATTTGTATTCTGTACATTTCATTTAATAATAATATAGTATAAAAATGTTTTTAGAAAAACTATATTTTTTTTCACTGTGGTTTGGAAACTTTGCCTAATTATATTTGTTTATTATTGACTGTGTTTCAAGATCTTATATGTATATAGACGCGCACACTTAAACGGTGACAATGTTGTTATAAATTTTTTATCTCCACACCAATACTTATAATTAACTAATTACTTGTAAGCAATTGGCTACGTGACAGTTTATTACACCGATAAATTAATATCTGCTCAATAAGATCCTCTGTGGTAAAATAATAAATATTTTACTGGATTTAGCAGTAGTTCCATCGCCAGCCCAAGCATATTACCGCAACAGTCTCAAGGACAGGATGATGGTAACCTTTAAATTAGCAACTTATCGTATGGAAACAATGAATTAAACGGATACATGCTATATGCTATTGTTCTAATTGCAACTATGATGATGCTACAATGCAATCTGATAACTTTCTAATTCTCGAATACTGCAGTATTGTTTTCTCTTTCTCTATATATTTTTTTCCAAGGTTCTCATCATTATTCATGTTTCCCCTTGGCGAGTAAAGAATAACCTGTAGGAGTTAGATGGTACAGGTTGATTATGGTGCCGGTTTTTCCAGTTCGTCAAATATGACATTTGTCAGGGGAATAGACGGGCACATGCTGTTACCTGTTATGACATCAAGATTTAAAACTACTTGTAGGAGAAAACCAAACAATAATTTAAACATATAATTTTCTTCTTCTTTTATTGACCATTCCTCTTCTACTGTGGAGCTATAATCCTCGATCCTATACCAACTGGCTGCGTCTATCCCAGAGTCATTTTATCACTAGTTAATATAATCAGCAATTTTCCTGTGATCAGGATTTATAAATGATAAATGAAATGGCCAGGTTTCCAAAAATTATAATAACACTGTTAATATCTTAGCATGTAAATTCTCAATATATAATTATGAACAAACGAGGATGGTGGAAAAATCATTTTAACTAATAATAAAACGTTTATCGGTTAGGGTAATTTACGTTATGGTAACACTTGTGAATTGTGGCCATACAAATTATCATTTGCGATTAAATCGACCCTCATCCCTTTGCAAAGCCGATGAAAAATGGTATTACAAACAGAACCTGGTGGTAATCCTGTAATATGGCGGGACGCTTCATCCTTCCAATACGGCCCTGGCACAAGACCCGAGGAACTGTATGCATAAGCGATCTCTGACTCTCCTATACGCTTCAGATTTATCATCCCTTATTCCGGCCAATATCCTCCAAGATTTCCTTCCGAAAACTTTTTAATATACTCTCTCCCCGAAACAACTTACTCTCTGGGAGTAACCATATTTCCCTCATATTCTCAAAATCACCGAGTTAGTCTCCAATAGTATCTCTCTTATGTTTGTAAGCAGCTGTTTCTTAATTCAAGGCAATGAAAAAAATGGGTATTGTCTCAGCACGATTCGTGTAGAAATTTAATTACTTCGAAACAAAACTACTTCATTAGAGGCTGTTAGTCCTCATTAGTGGCGATAATTTATAATAAAGTGTTGCTAATTGATTGTTAAAATAGTGCATTTTAATTTGTAATATTACCTTTGATGCATTGGCTCGTGAAGGGCCTTGGTCACTCGTGCCAACTTGCGCGTCAGGCGTCTGCATTAAATCCGGCTTGCCCGTTGCCCAGCATTTCCCACATTGTGATCATCGGATTATTTTTACCATATTTTGTGAAAATTTAATAGAGCAAAAATTACTATTCATCAAATGGTTGTTGGTCGAAAAAATAAAAAAAAAACATAATATAGTGCAATTGTACATTTCAATGAGATTTTAGTGTGCTAGTGTTAATTTTAAAAAGTGAAAAGATTCCTCTAAAACTTGAAATTAATACCAAAAATTAATTTCAGTTACATATTTTTCAAAGGGTTATAATGTTATATCATTCGTTCATTATTGTTATTTATTATAAACTATTATTTCAATGGCAGAGTCAACGCTTTTCAATTATTTCATTCTTTATTGTAGTGGACATTTCGATCTTTACTGAAAGTAATAAGAAATGAAATTTTGTAATACGTGTTTTGATTAACTTATTCATTGATTTTACTTATATGAGTGAATGAATTGACTATTTCTTGCTAACCAAGGTTATAATTTTTCTTGTAACTTTTTCCATTCCGTTCTGAATTATTCTCTTCACGTACTGTTGTGAATCAGTAATGGCCTTAATATGGTTTTATCTATAAGAATGGTTGTAATTGGTTTTAATATGAAATTTCTAGTAACGGCGAAAAGTCCTGCATTAAACATTATTATAAACTTTTCAATATATATATTTAATTGTAGGAAGATAGTCCGGGTGATGGTCAATAAAGGTATCAAAATTGTAAAAGAAAACTATTTATTGTTAAACAACGATTCGCCCCAATTTGCAGAGCTTCGTCAGGACAGTCTGATTGAAACAGAAAGGACGACAATAAATAGTTTTCTTTTACTATTATGATACCTTTATTGATCGCCTATCTTCCTATAATCTACTTCATACGGTCAACTTTCTTCATTCAATCTATTTTTAATGTTTGTAGATCATTTTTACAAAAGATATTAACGATTCAAATGTGAAAAAATGAAGTTAACATAAAAAAATATTGTTCTTTCATAAGAAATAAATACCAATAAAAAAAGAACATATCTGGCTTAAAACATTGTGATTTATTGTGACGTAAATTCGGAAACATCCTAATTACATTTTTTATCTAAAGCAAAGTTCTTAGTGAATTTTCCAATTTCATGCATTTATCATTTATTAGTAGTAGGTAGTAAGAACCAAAAAAAGTTATTTGACTAGTGAGTTTTCAGAGTTTGGATCTTAAAACTTGCACTAAATAATCAATGCATCAAACTGTATAAAAATATGAATTTTGGTTATGGAATTTGGATCCCGACATATCACTAAACCCAAAATAAGCTAACAATTTTTGAATTATAAAAAGATTCAATTTTGTACAACCACATTAATTTTAAGTTTTTTTTTTGGACCACTGTTTAAAATAAGGAAGCGAATTTGTACACAATAAAAATCCATAATGCCTCACATTTTATATGATACTAGTACTTCTATTCTATTGTTTTGTTGTCAAAATTTTCTTAGCTTTTAGAAGTTTTAAAACTTGGATATAGTCTTTTATATTTATAAATAAAATTAAAAAAATTAATTAGGCATAAGAAAAAAAAAATCATTCCGTGGAACTGTGCCAGCCTATCCTTCTCTTTGATCCTTTAACGGTTAGCTATCAGTATTGTTGTGAAAGATTTATCTGTTTGTGATATATCTAGTTAAGGTATTTTTGTTTTCGAGGTATAGCATTAATAAATTAAATAATCAGCTTCTTTTTAAGTCAGTCTGCTCTTTAAATAGTTTGAGCTGCAGTTCTGGTTAGTTTGGAGCCGGCGCCTGGGAATCTATTTCGAATACCCTCACACTTAGTCCTATCTTGACAGGATAGATCCAACTCTTAAGTTGGATGCTTAAAGGAAAATTAATGTATCCCGGTATGACCTAGTATCGATAATTCCATCTTTTATGGTGAAATTTATCTAAATCATGATTTTACCCTTAGTATTCAAAAAATAAAACCTGACTTTAAAGACAAATAATGGGAATATTTGAGTTAATTCCATCAGTTCCTGAAAAGGAGTCTTATTAACTATTGTATCTTCCCCTTCAGTTTCAATTAAGTATTTAATTTTTGTGTTTAATATTTATTTGGATATGGTCATTTATAACTTGATTTACTTATCAATACATTATAAATAAAATATCTGACGTTCAGATTGCCCATCTGAGTTTTTTCACTATTTCGGAGTTCGTGCCAGTCTTTGTTTATATTGGTCTCACCAGACATAAAGACTAAAGTCCAAACTGCCAGCAATGTCATGCCCACTGTATTGTTGGTCGACTCAATACTTACTGAGATCACAATAAACGTGGAACTTGATCACGCACCATCTCTGTTACCTAAGTTGGAAGAAGATTTGGCCAGAAGAATTCAGCTCCTACGGCGAGATGAAAGACGAGGTTCTCAAGGACATGACAGAGAACTGGTAAATTGTATAAAAAAAATAAAAAAAACTTCATAATTCATCTAACAAAGTGCCAATTATTTAGGAAAATAGAAGAATGTTCCACCTTTTAAAATATGTAAAGATTAAACGAAATTGTCGTAATTTTGTTTTAAAAATAGATAAAAGTAGTCTTTACATTTGGGATACCCGCGCATTAATTATGAATTATTAAAATTACTGTGACCTCCATTTTTCTAAAATTCCCTTCGGAAAAACTTTTTTTTCTAAATCAAAATTTATTTTCTCATGTAAAAAATAATGAGATGCAATACGTAATGGAATGGATAGGTATGAGGGATACTGCACTCAGTTATATATATA
>NW_027108721.1:695040-719548 GCF_000696795.3 Halyomorpha halys | reverse complement strand
ATATATATTCTATATAACTCCTGACGTTTTAATTCTATATAACTCCTAACGTTTTAATAGAATGTATTGTCAGACTAGAATGTCTCTTATCCAACTCCTTTTCAGCCTTCGTCCAGTTACATCATGTCACTTATTGCCATCTGATTTGGCTGTACAAATTTATTCAGATGTAATTGGTCCCCAAACTGTTTGTAATTTAAATTATTTTTTTATTTTTTGGTTTAGATTTTAGTTTCTGATAAAATAAACACAAAATCTTAAATAAACCATAATATCGTCATCCATCAAATTATTAGATATAACATTTGACGAAAATTAATCTACTTTCAAATCCATTGATTTAAGAAATTAAAGGCTCGCTTTAAAAGATTTTAACTATGAGATTTAAGAAATAGATTTTTCAGCGCAAAAGATTCCTTTTAACCTAATCTGTCTGGTCTTAGTACTGAGGGATATTATCTATTAAATCTGAAAATCTGTTGTTTTGGTCTAAGAAAAGAATTTTTCTTTTTCTCTGGAAAGTTACTACTAGAAAGTAGAATCTTGTTAAAGGGAGCCCTTACTTTAGATTAAATTTTACATTATTATCTTTGGTTGTAATATTTATCTTCTTTAGTTTTTTTTTTGTTAATTTAATAAATGATGTAAAAAAATAAAAAAAGTTTCAATATATAAAGAATCGTGAAAAAAAAAATTCTGAAATTCTTCATTATTTGATGTAAATCTGAATTATGTCGAATACCTACGGAATACATTTTTAAAGGGAAGAAAGAAACCCGATTTCACTAGAATTGCTTCCAGAATCAAGTGTAGTTTTAATTAAAGAAATTCCTGTTCCTTTTAATATGACCTCTTTTATTTAAAGAAGAGTATTTCAGAGTTTTTAATTATTGTTGATTAGAAACCAGGTTAAAATATATTGCCCGCCTCTTTTAAAATAATGCCCCTTATTTTTCTCGTTAAGTGTTATTACCGAAAGTGGGCAAGAGATGAATGGCCTTACTATTTGGTACTCTAAGCAATCTCTTCAATAAACCTCTCTAACGATAACCAATAAACATTTTTCTAACACCTTTTAACGTTTATGTGGGGGATGCTCTTTGAAAATTGAAACTCGATAGACAGCTGTCTTTCGGCCCTCGCTCCATGCGTTTCCTAAAAGCTTTTCTCATCTGAGCCGGTTCTTAAATAGTTTTATAAAGTAAATGGTATTTTGTTAATGGAAGGAGAAAGGATTAAAGGATTAAACCAGAATTCTTTAATAAAGTCCGTTAAATAATGTAGGATTTAGTTGAATTTTTAAACATATTTAACTTTAGTAAAAACTACATATCTTGGATGGGCGGCATAAGTACTTAAGTCTGAAATAACAACAAAAAATTAAAATTAGTATTAGTCGGCATTCCAAAATATTTTAAAACTTCTAAACTACTACAGCCATTCTGACCTACCGCTCTATGTAAATATATCATTAACAGACATATACATAATCTTAAATAAAATAACTATGTAATAAAAACCATTTCTGTTTCTTTGTCGTGGTATTCTAGGTACTCTCTACCTTCCGCCCAAAATCTGTTTCTAGGTTATATCAATAGAAAATTTATGATAGAAGATTTACAAAATTGGGGAGAGAGAGTCATAAATAAATTATAAAATAAAGATTAAATGAACATAATGTTCAAAAATTGTAAGGAGAAGTGGAAGGTCAATAGAGAGGGAGAGGCTTATTAAAATCGTTCTTTACAAGGGACCTCCCAGTAATTATAAATACATAATTATAATATAATTATTACATTATATAAATTATAATGTTTTTAATTATGTGATTATAATTATAAATATAAATTATTTCCTGTATGTGAGGATATATTGTAAATGTTAGTCCATCTCTTTAGTTTAGGTAGTGAAATATATTTTTTAAAAAAAGATGTGCGCGCCTGATTCATCTCAGCTTATTCAATTTTAATATAAATAATTTGGAAAATTAAATTTTCATATTTTTTACCATTTGATTATTTAAAATACTGAAATTTGCATTATTATTATTATTATTATTATTGTTTAAATATATACTTAATTGTTATTGCTTAATTATTATTATTTAAATATATACTTGCATTAGTATTATTATTATTTTTTAACTGTATACTTAAATATATACTAATATTTGTGAAATTGTATTCATGTTTGTATTTCCTTATTTTTTAGGTGAGTGAAGTTTTTACTTGGCAGATATGTAAGTAAAACATGTATATTCTATTTCTATAGCTTTTGACTGTATGTACTACAGCTGTTTACTAGAAATAATGTGTTCAGTGCTATTCTTGATATAAGGAATTTGTGATATGTTTTGATCAGTAAATTACATATTCATCATATTAATGTATTGTTAAAGCATTTTTGGGAAAAAATGTAGACTTTAAACTCTGGATTTTCTTTTTAGGAAGTTTGATTATATGATTTTTTTTTTAATTGTTGAGGTGAAAAAACATCCAAGATAAATATAATCTATTCTATATTTTTCATTGTACAACTTGTTTGGGACAATTTTCTCATACTCATTCACCTTTACAATCCACATGTTTGTCATATTTTCAATTTCTCTATTGAAATCATGTCATCTATATAATAGTTAAAAATTGTTCTGAAAATACAATAAATTATATGATGTAGTGTAAAACAATTTTGACCTATGATGAGTTGTTTGTAAAGGTGCATGAATATGGAGAAAATGTTGTACAATGAAAAATATGGGATAGATTATATTCATCTTGGAAGTTTATTCGCCTCAACAATTAAAAAAAAATTAGATTGTTATATATATTTGTATGATTTGAAATTTAAAAAAAATTAATTTAGTTAATATTTTTTATATGAGATTTTTGTTTTGGGCTTCTTTTCCTAGTGCGAGGCCAAAGCTATGTTAATTAGCCTCTTTTTTGCAATAAAAAAAAATAATTGCAACGTTACGCATTAAAAATAAATGCGATTCGTTTAGACTAAAATATTTTCACCGCATGTTCATCCATTCAGCTTTTAGAAAAGTGTTCGATTATAAAAGTACCTAAAAGAAAACGAAAAAATAAACAATTACGTTTCAGATAATCTGAGTTTCGGTTATTGCGGATTTTGATGAGGAGAGTAATACTATATTTTTACTATTTGCATTTATGAATTTGTTGTTACGATGACCTATGTTTAATATTTATACTTTCTGCCTTCCTTATTCCTCGTGTTTTCTCCAAATTAGCTCCCTGTTTGATTCGACCATTCTCTTGAATACTTCCGACTATATAGGTTATAACAAAGAAAGGAAGGAGAAGTTGGTAATATTATTTGGCCTATGATACTATGAGACCGAAGGAGGTGGTTCTTGGCCCGCTAACTATAGAAACAAACTAAATATATACACACGCATTTGGCAGGCTGCTATAGGAATCGATGGTGCTAATAAACTGGAAATTCCTTTTCTTTTCCGATCCCCTTTGTCATGAGACAGGTAATGGCTCCAGACGGTCTGGAAGGGTGCCTGCAAATGTTTGTATCCCCTCCCTCTCTGTCCTTCCTAACTGGAATATTTTATTCCTTGTTTCCATTATTCCATCGGATCAGGCATGCATACAAGATTCATTCCCTTTATTAAAGTAATATATTTATAAAAAAGCTTTAATACATCCTTATATCACTTTCTGATGTAAATTCTTAAGAATTAAAACAGTGTATCTGTTATAATCTGATGCTCTCGGATCGATCCATAATAGAAAATTATTTTACATGATTACATTTTTTTTATTAAATTAATTAACGTGAATTTTAAGTTTTTGTAGACCATTATAAGTCAGTTATTAAATGAAATATCTTTTTTAACATATGGATGTTTAACTAATTCGAAATCACATTGAATTTTTTGAACCTTGGTTATTATTATTTAAGTGTTGACCATTAAAAAAAAATAATAATTTTGTATGCTTGTTGAAACATGTTAAACCAAATAATAACTTAAAATACGTAATTAAATTTGTTTAGTTTTAAAAAAATTGAGATTATTAACACAAATCATTTTTGTTTTTACAGTAATAATTGGACGGTTTTTTTTAGGCCCGAGGGCCTAATTTTATATTGTGTTTTAATGAAATATTATTTTTGCTACTAGTGAATCATGTTTCTTGAGGTTTTTTTTTACGCTCATTTAGTGGAGATCAAATCAAAATAATAACCTGAAAAAATATATAAACTTTATTATAGACGAAAATTCACACATTTTTGTTATTAATTACGTTTTTATCAATTTTTCTTTAATAACTAGAGAGCTAAGGTGTTAAGGCCTTTAAGTTATCTTTATGTTATTATTAATTTTATTGTAAATTAAATTTCAAATAAAACCTCTATTTATGTTTAGTATTGTAAACTTAGCAGAAGGACGAAAACTATTTATATTGTTGAAGTCAGAGAATCAATCACATTGGGAAGTCGGGAGGATTATGATTGTTAACGCTCTCGTATTCTAATAGTCTTGCATCTACTATAATGACATCCCTTGTCCCGTATTCCTTTTCGAAAAACATTTTCTATATAAATAGTATTTATGGTACTGGACATCCAGATGCTATAAGGACAGAAAAGTACCAATAAGGATATTGTTTTGTTTAATTCACACAAAGAATTAATAGACATCATATTCAAATAAATTGTTAGAAAAAAAGTAAAGAAGTATTTTAGTATATCGAGTTAGTGCGAGTTCTTGATCAGATGAGGATTGGATAAAATTGATAAATCACAGTGTAAACATGCTCATTCAACTCACATTCCTCATTATCACGGAATAAACATTTATACAATATAACCTTTTATTAGTTCATAAAAAAATATGTAATAAATAAAATAGTATATAACTAATCATGAGTTCATTCTTAATAATTCGACTCGATGCTCAAATATTTTAACTCTCGAAAAATATCCAACATTACTACAGATATAGAATGATTCGATACGTTATTTTCTAGAATTGAAAATAAAAGAAATCTCCTTTGGAGTGCTCCAATTTCTTAGTGAGCTCTCGATAGCCAGCTTATCTGCTCTGGGAGATTAGATTGGACATCATCGCAAGAAATAATAAGTTCACGGCGAAGTTCTATTAAATTTCTTCTCAATAGGACTGTGGTGAAAGAGTATGGATAGACTGAAAAGATTAGAATTAGATATACGTTGGCACCTTAATGTATGATTAAAAGTTCTGCGACAATAAGAAACTTTACTGTTCAAAATTTTGGTAAAATAAAAAAAAAAAAAAAAAAAAGGTTTCCTAAATAAGTTTTCAAGATTTCATTTTTTTATTATTATTTAAATCTAATATGTTAGCTTTAAGAAATGACTCTGGACTATCTGGAACTCACTTGTTCCGTTATGGAAGAGGAATCTTCATTACACCAAACTTAAATTGTAAGTTTTAAAATTTAAGCTAAAAACTTTTAGCTTTTAATTTTAAAAATTAAGCTATGAACTAAGTACAGGCAGAACTAAATACTTCAGAATTTTTTTATGGCCAGCATGATTTTTTTGTGTTGAACTTTTGATTTCCTCCACGTAAATCGAAAAATGGTCTTACCCGCTAAAGTTTGATTTTGTAAAAATTAGAACGATATATCTGATATGATTTTAATTAGCTTTAATTCCAGCAGATAAGAGAATATTTAGTCTGAATGATTCTCTTAAAAATGACGGATAACTAAAAATATTGACAACTGTTACTAGAGGCAAAAATATTGAAAAATGCTCAAGTTGTAATTATTAAATTAAGATAAATAGAATAAATATCTTTTCTTTATTTATTTATCGATATTGCCTTATATTATATTTTTTAAAAACAACTTTAAACGACTGAAGAAAAGATAAACTTATATTTTTCTCTTTAGTAACAATTTAAAATTTGAGCTAACCTCGCTTATAATCCGTAATATTGTTCTATAAACTAAAATGTAAATTTTATTGCGATAAATAAAGATTTTGTTTATCATTCGAAATATATTATTAAAAAGTTTGTTAGAATTAAAAAAAAAAAAATTGACAAATGCATGTACCTTAAATAACTTCATTACTTTTAGACACTGTAATATTGTCAAAAGGAAAATATTTTGTCTACATCACGATTTCTGTTACTAATAAAGTCAAGTCGAGTTTAACTAAAAAAACTACTTCTAATAGATCAGTGGATTTTATTTTCGTTAACTTGAGTTTATTTTGCTATTATTCAATTTTATTACATTACTAAACTTATTTTCAGAGCTGTGATATATTTTTATCATTATTGTTATATTTCTATTTTATTTATCTTTTTTTATTCTTCATTATTATTATTATTATTATTATAGTATGAATTTAAACTTGGAATTCCAAGTCTTGGCCTGAATATTGGCAGCTTGTACTATAATATTCCTCAAGGAAAAAAGTATTATTTAACGAATAGTGCTAACTCCTTATTGTTGCACACCTATAGATTTTTCTATTGTATTTCACATTATTAAGCATGTTTTAATTTTATTTTTTCGTAATAACTTATTCTTTATATATACTACTTCAGAAATCGTCTGGACAACGAGGAACGTTTATGTCCATATGAAAATATAGGAGAGAAAGAAAGAAAGCTGGGACTGAATATAAAAGAGATAACTGGGGACGGAAAGAAGATATCCAGCATAAGGGCGGAGTTACCTACAGCTGTCCCTACAGGATCGTTCAAGTTAGCGCATAAAGACAGTTAGGCTTCTTCTGTCTCCCCGCATAGATAAAGGCTTACGGTTGTCTCCCTTGGCAAAACTTTTTCACCGCAAAAGAGTTTTCAAGGAGAAAATAATTTTCAAGTAACACAAATTCAGAAACTACTACGGATAAATAGTAGCTGCATATACTATTCTTGTGCAATGGTCATAAAATTAATTTAATTAAATTAATCATAAATATAGTGCAGTGCACGCATCACTCAACTTTCGCTTACCTCCCTTCTTTGAGTTAAAGTAGGAGAAATAAATCCTTGTTCGTTTAGGAACAGATATTATTATATTATTCATTATGGCTTTTACTGCACTAATTTGCCAAATGAGACTTTCAATTGACAGATTTGACTCCAATAGTTTTCAGAATAGTAATTCTAATAGTATTATTAAAGGATGATACTAAAACTTACATTCTGCTAAATTAAGTGTATTCAATGCTTAATAATTATAGGATCAGTATTAAAAATACCGAGAATGATTTTATGGACTTAGTCGTCCTGTCAATTAAAAGGATCATTAATAGCTTAAGTGAAATTAAAAACTAATTATTTAATTAATAAAGCGATTTAGAAGCATTTATCTGACTGGTGAAACAGAAGAGCTTACTACACAGGTCCAGTTTAACATTACGTCATTCTCCACTACGATTTTATATGTTAAATATTATTTTTTTCTTATAATATTTATTAATAATATATAAATTGACTTTCCAACAGTAAATAATACGTTGATATTATTACTGTTATTTTTGGAAATCTATTTTTAAGCCTTAAAAAATATTTTTCGTCAATCTCCTTACGTCATTTATCCATCTTTCATTACTAATTTAAGTGTCTCAAAGCAGTTTCTCAACTTTTCGGGTTTTAAAGTTCTTGTTGTACAGGGATACATCTGACTTCCCCTTGATCGTATAAAATTAGTGTATTTCTATTTATATGGATGGTTCATGGATTAAGAACACATTATTTAAACTATTACTCTTATGTTTGAAATTGTAAATAATAAATGACGAGTTACTATATTTTCCGTCTTACATTACATTTCTCTCATGTTGTACAATTACGCAAGTATGCCTGCTGGAACGTAGTGCGTGACGGTCATGAGTTTCATCAGCATTATATTATTAATTATTGAGGCCAAAAATAAAACAGAGAGTGGAAAGAGAGGGTGATATAAACTATTAAGTTTTTATGATTAAAATATTAAAAGTAAAAATTTATCGAATAATTTTATGTATATATATTAATTTTGACTAAAATTCTGACTAAGCTATTATAAAGTTATTAAGTAATTTTTTTTACAAAGATTCCTTACAATAATAAAAATCAGTTTTTCATAAACGTTAAACAATTCTGGTTGCTTGTGCTATTT
This sequence comes from Halyomorpha halys, assembly GCF_000696795.3. Lineage (NCBI taxonomy): Eukaryota > Metazoa > Arthropoda > Insecta > Hemiptera > Pentatomidae > Halyomorpha > Halyomorpha halys. Next base: position 711,404 of record NW_027108721.1, on the reverse strand, counting down.
TAACAAGGCATAAATGTGTATGTACATGTAGACAATAGTTGTTAGGTACCTTGTAGGTAAACATTGTTAGGTAATAACAAAATTATAGGTATTGTTTATATATAAATATTTTATAAATGAATAAGATAAGAATCACTTAGATATATCATCGTATAAAAAATCGAAGAACCTCCTACCTCGTACGAATACAGAAAAATCTCATGAAACCTTAAGTCGAGGGTGCACGATTCTGGAATAAATCCCGTTCTGGTCGATGGATCACGTAGGAGAACTGAACCATGATTGATAGAATGTACGGATACGCCACTGCTACATGTAGGGGTTTCTTGCATCTGAGCGGTCGTCGAATATAGCAAAATCGGCTACTAGTTGATATTAGTTCGACAAATGTTATGACGTTTCTGGATTTAATTTTAGATATGCAGATACATTTTGCTTATACCAATTTATTTTTATTATCACAGCTTGATAACTAGAGATAAAAATAAATAAAATAGCACTTTTTAGGGACCAGAAAAGAAACAGATAAGAAAAAGAAAGAAATGATGATTGTGGAGATGGAGGAATTCACAATTCATTGAAAAATACATCTGAATCTTTTAATTTCTATGTACATATGAGCAGTCGAATAAAAATTTCCACGAACGGGATTAATTTCCAGCGGTCGATGCAGATATTAAAATAGTAGAAAAAAATGTTTATTGTTAACCAACGTTTCGCCTTACTTTGCAAGGCTTCGTCAGGGCTGTCTGATTAAAACAAGGATGACAACTGCAACAATTTGTGTCGACATTCTTGTTTCAATCAGACAGCCCTGAAGAAGCCCTGCACAGTAAAGCGAAACGTTGGTTAACAATAAAAAAACTTTTCTACTAGTGTTGTACCTTTATTGACCGCTGCCCGTAATATCTTTCTACAATTTACTTCATACGGTAAACTATCTTCTTCCAATATTAATTAACTTCCTATTAAAATAATTAAAAGAAAAACATAAAAATGGAACTGATGAATTGAACAATATAATTAAACAGAACTGAACTATGTTTATAATATCCCAATCCTAGGGTTGTAGAATGATGTTGATGTTGTTCTTATTCAAAATAGCTCCCTTGATATTGAAAAACAAAAAAATCAAAAATATAAAAAGGCCCCGTGAGGAGATAGAAAATAGCCAGTAACATTCATGGTATTTCATTGAAAATAAGATAAGGTTTGTGGATACCTGCGGCGGATTTTAGAGAGAGGACTTGTGTTCTATAAAATACGTAGTTGTGAGGCGAAGCTTAGGATTCGTAGGAAATGGGACTATGGGAATCGGCCCTAGGATATATTACATATAGGATTGTTTGACAATTGACTACGTATTTGGAGGTTGAAAGGGAGTGCCCAAATTAGTAATAATTGGTGAAAATTATTAATAATATTAATGAAACGCCTTAACTCGCAAGTTGTTGGGAGCCGTCGCACGACCGGCAGACAGCTCTGAATCGATTAGTGTTCCAGAATAATTAGCGTGTAGTAATATGAGGGGATGAGCACGTGTAGCTCCGGATTGACAGGAGACACGTTAGCACTGGGCGGGGAGCGCTCCCTACGGAACCTCTGTCACACCAGGGTAATGAACTTCTTTCTCATGAGGGAGATGTATGGTCCCACCGCTGTGGCTGTCTCTTTTTGTCCCTTTTACCGCTTCTCTGTTTTACCTCGGTTAGCGGTCTTGCTAACATTTTGAGTATCAACTTCTGTAACACCTAAGTAGAATAGGAAAAAAAGGTTACCGCAAAAAAAAAAATTTTTTTGTTTAGATTTTATTCTACATCCACTAAATAATTAATTTCATAGCTTTATTCAGTTCTCTTCACTGTTGCATCCCTCTAAATAATCAGTTTAAAGTATTATCCTTATGTGACTGTCATACAGTCAGCGAACTCGCAACAGCTAAAACTTTGGGAATTTACTTAAACTTAATAGGTAGTTTACTAATTAGTTTTATTAATTTACAAGTACCTTGTTTTACTTAGTATGGAATTTTTGCTTTACAATTTTATTTATTATTTACATTTGTTTGAGCTCTTCAATCTCAGGGGCAATTTTTTCCCTGTAGTAACTGTTTACGAAGACATTTGAAGGTTCCAAGGATAAAAATTATACTCCATTTAAACTAGCTTAAAATTAAGCTTTACGTGGATGTAATTGTAAATTTATTTCTGTCCATGCATTCTGACGAAAAATATTTAAAACACACAATGTTAAAAAGTTTACTATTATCTGGGGATCCGTATTCTTAATGTGGCAATTTTTTCAAAGTACCACGGTTTAATTTTATTACCAATAAGGCCTAAAGTATTACAAGTAGCTGAAATATCAAAAAAACTTAATATTGCATATACCGAGCTACAGCATTTAGTTTTTTATGTTCAAAAACTAGCGTAATTTAATCCTTTATTTTTTTTTCTGATTTACGTGGTTTCGACGATGTTAGTGGCTGCAATTGTTATTATTATGAATGTTAATTTACAATTTGGACTTATGTGTGCTTTATCTTAGGTGGGTTATACTATCCTCTGATTAGCTGTAGGCCAGTTCGGTTATGGAATATCACATACATAACATTTCTAACATATTAGGGTTAATTTTTAAGTTTTAGGAGATGTAGAAAATGAAAATGCTATAGATTTTAAGATCGCGAATCGATTTATTCTAACTTTTCAGATATCCCTTTCTATGCTTTGGGATACACACTAAATGAAAATACTATCGATTTTAAGATTGCCTATCGATTTATATTAACTTTTTGATATATAACATATTAGGATCCCTGATATGTTTCTTAAAACTCACTAAACAAAAATTCGCACTTATCGATTTATTTTAATTTTTCTGGTTTCTAAAATGTTAGGGTTTGCGCAGTAAAATATATGAAGTAATAATATGTTTTGGAATATGTAGATTATGAAAATGATATAGATTTTAAGATCACGTATCGATTTATTTCACCTTTTCTGATTTCTAATATGATAAGTCGATGCGCAATTTTATAATCTATAGCAGTTTCATATTCTGCATCTCCTAAAAAATAGGAAGGGACCTTAAAATGTTAGAAATCAGAAAAGTTAAAACAAATCTATACGCGATATTAATATATGTAAAGGATCCGCCATAGTTCTTTAAAACGAATAAAATTGTCTTAGTTAAATTATACGAATATGATTTCGGATGGTTAATCCTATAATTTTTTTTTAAATTGGAGAATACAAAAGTATTCGGATGGTTATTAATCTTATTTATTTTTTTATTCGAATAATTGATTATTCGTGTAAAAAATTCGCGAATACAAATCCATTCGGGTGGTTATTAAACTTATTTATTTTTTTATTCGAATAATTGATTATTATTATATAAGGTTAATCGTATTTTTCCCCGAATAATATAATCAGTGAATAGAAAATTCACGAATACATGTGTGTTCGTCTCTCGTCAATCGAATAATATTCGCCCAACTCTGGGAAGTATACAATGTTCAAGAATGCTAGATTTTTTTTCTTTTTCTCTGAACCAAAGATACTGCCTTTTCTCACGCGCCTTTCTTTTACTAAGTGAAGGCAGTTTCATTAGCCGTTCAAAGTAGCTCCACACTTCAAGTTCTAGGAGCTCACTCGGTGAGATCGCAATGGCTACTCGTCTACCGTTTCGCCGGACCAACCTCTTTGTTGTACCGCTCGTTACCGAACATGAGAGAGCAAAAAGGTCGGTCATTTGGTAGTGGAACACACTTTGTATTGCAATATTTGTTGTAATAATATTTAATGAACTTTTAAGTTACTAATAGTACAGTAAAACACAGACTATTTTAACACTAACACACAGACCATTTTGCAAGACTTGGTTATTCAACTCGGTTGACCTCAAAACGTGTATTTCCGTCGAAAACTCTAATTCGAAATCTAGCACCATCGCGATGCAATACGTAAGTAAAATTAAAAAATATGCAAGAGAGTGAATTTTCTTCTAAACTTGACTATCGTTCATACTATCGATATACAAAGAATCGATTCCTGGTTATCAGATTTCAAAAAAATACGTAACTGATACCAAAGCACTCACAGGGATATATGTTCTTCAAAGAATAAAAATTAACTATTTATTGTGTTGACGTTGACAGATAATTTTTAACTTTTCCCCACCATAAGAAATTCTCGTCAAGTCACCCTTACCTTTTAATTTGTCTTTAAAACTAAAAGTGGTTAATTTTCTTTTGTCTTTTTATTTTTATAGTTCTTGGATGGCCGCATACAAATCTGTCTTTTTTTTTTTTTGTACAACGTTTCTTGCCTTTAATCTATTTTAACAAAACAATTACTATTTCAGTTTCTAAGTATGTTTATTCTAATGTACCTTACCACAATCCTAAAACTACTACTTCATTCATAAATTTGGCTGTTACTACAAGTCCTTCTTTGATGGCTTTTTTTAACCAGGATATTAGGCAGTTCGTTTCCTCCATTAACACAGTAGATTACTTCTTAGAAAATTGTAATATATTCACCAATGAGATTAAATTATAATTTTATGAAATATTGCTTTTATTATTATTTTTTTTCTGAGCGCGTAAAAGGGAAGAATTAATAGAGATCATGGGATGTAATATTATGTACATGATGTTAGTGTAATATTTACGTTTTTCTATTTAGTACAATAAATGACGAATAAAGGATTCACGGAGCACATTTTGGCTGTTTTGGTGCAATTCTAAGAAACAGAAACTTGGAGTGTCTTACCGATAGCATAGCATATATCTAACATTGATAGTAAAAATGATTAATATTCAAAACGGCGTACCCAGGATCAAAACTAGGGGGGCAAGCCATAGTCAATCAAGTTGTGACATTTCAGCACGGAAAAGGAGAATGAAACCAAAATTTTAGGAAAATTAAAAATAATTGTCGCAGTACTTTATCTGTTATTACAATTAGTATTTGCTTGAAAAAAAAATATTAAATTTTTATATTAAATTAATAATTTTTTTCAAAAATAGTGGGGGGGCAGCTGCCTTCTCCTGCCATAATAGTCATAATAATTATTATAAGGGAATTATAATTAACTTTTATTTCCAAACCATCATCTTCATATGACCAGAAATTCTCAAAATATTACATATTAAATACTTAATTATATCATTTATATTCCATTATTTAATTATTCATTAAAGTATAGTATTCGAAATAATCGATTATTTTTAGCAGTGAGGTATAAATATTTGATGGAATAGTTCGTTTTAACAATTCATAATTATATGTATTGATTAATTTTATTTTTTTTAATAGTTATCTATTATTACTTATTACTCCTAGGTTTTATTCCGTGGCGATAAGGAATGTGCATGGAAAAATCGAGCCTGATTAATAATGAGGTGGTATGTAGTAATTGTCCAATTGTATCCTGTCGTTGCACCAATTGAAAGTTCCGACTGCAAGTGTTTAATTAGACACAATACATCGCTGTAAAGCATTCTCATAAGCTTTCGAACTGCATATTTACACTTTTGTTTACTTAGTTCTAACAGCTTTGTCATGGCTTCGGAAAATATTAGAAAAAAGAGAACTCCATTTTTGTTAACTCGATAAAACTCTTTTTAATTTTATTAGTGCGTAATATGGGCCATTACATGCTGAGTAAATTCTAGGAAAATAAAATATGAAACATGGGCGTTCAAGACCATTGCATTTTACGTCCTAAATCTCTAACGAACAATTACATGCTGAATAAAAAAAAAAAAAAAAAATGTTTTTACTGAGAAAAAAAAAACCAACAAAAATGTGTCGCTAAAATACAAAGAAGTATCTAGTTCTATACTATATTTGAGCTAATGTCAAATAATATATTTTGGACCACATACCCAACATTGCCATTTTGGAAAAATGCCGTTACTGCTGCTCTGAATGAGAGAACACAATAAAGTCTTACTGTGGGAACGGTAATGGAATTAGCCCATAACAATCACACACTACAAAAATACACCTTCTTACAATATACAGTTAATAATAATTAATCCAAGTTACTTCACTATAATGCTTTAATCATATTGGGAGATTATTAATTTACCGCATGGAATTAATGAATATCGATCAAGATCCGTGTCGCGTTAAAAAATGAGATTGAAATAGTACAAGGACCGTCTGTAGCTGAGGTAGTAAAGGCGTAGGTCTCTGCAACCTAGGAACTGCTGCGGCCTCTCGCAGAGAAACCTCCCCTACTTCCCTCCCCCATGTATCAGTAATGACCAGGAAAGGGGCATATATAAAAAAGTATTTATTATACACCAACTTTTATCCACACGTTACAGGGTTTCATCAGGGTTTATTATATTGCTTACTTGCTAGTGGAGAGCTTTGATCAAAGTGGGGCGAATAATAAATATTTTTTATACTATTTTTAGCTCCTTTTTTGTCCGCCATTTGGATCATCTTTCTTCTTTAAAAATGTTTTGAAAAACTGGAAATCACTTGAAAGTGACTCAATGTGTACTTATAGATAACTAAAGCTTGGTAGAATCACAATTCAAAAAAATATCGAAGGCTTCCATAATATTACCACCTTCTTCCTTACTAATAAAGGGCGTTAAAACATTAAGTAAATATTTGAGGAAGAATAGGGTGAACTTTTAAGATATAAATAGAACTTTATACCAGTATAGTTCTATAAGCTGGAGTAATAAAAATACAATAGGCAAGATTCAATTTAGAGAAGTGCATTGATAATACTGAATAAAATGCATTTAAAAGCCCATTTTAAGCTGGTTTCAACGAACACTTATTGGCTATTGAGGTGATTCTGAGAAGGAGTAATAATAAGTATCATAACGATGGCTTAGCATATTTAACAATGATAGTAACTAAAATGATTAATAATAATTATTATTACGATAATTATTATTAAAAATCTATGAGCATCGTATCTTCTGATGAAAATGTAATACCAATTTCAGTAAGATCGAATGATATTGGTGTATATTTAGTCAATTACATAATAGTTAGGTTATGGATGTTTCTAAAAAATAGATATTCTAAAGAATCTATGATTTTATACGCATACCAATATATCGGCAGTCGTGAAAAACTAGTTGAGTTGCATTGCTTAAAATAAACTGGATTTAAACCATTTTGGGTACGTCTTAAGTTGTGTTAAATTTGTTAAGTCTCATTGTTTTCTATTGAGAATTTCTACCCAACGGAAAATAAATATATTTAGTCATTTAAGCCGTCACGAGGACAGTTTAAACACAATTAACTTAATGTTTAAGCAATTCGAACTATCTAGTTTTTAACGACCTCCTCAGATATACAAATTAAATGAAGGTTTATATCAGTTATTGTGCATAAATCCATAATAATTATCAAACGTTTATTGGTTAGAAAAACATTGAAATAATTATGCTTATGGTAAGATCTACTTCCAGGTTGACAAGAACAAAGCTCTAGTCAATAAAAACCATAACATTTAATGCTGTTTTTTTTTTTTGTGTGATATATTAAATATATGGGCTATGCTAAAAAAAAATTAAATAAATACATTTGTTCTAAATGAGTATTGAAAGGATATAACTTAGTGCATTTTGCACTGCAGTTACTTAAATATCGAATAAAATCAATAGTTATCCATTACACCTGAAAAGTTAAATTCAAATCTGATCTGATGGTAAACTTCAGCGGTAACTATGGACGGAGTCTTCTATAGTGTTCTACTTGGATCTGTTATCTAGCGAAGATGTATTGTATTATTTCATTTTTTTTGTAATTCAATAAAATGGATTGGATCGCGATAGACGATTTGATTGACTGAGAAGACTTCAAAAAATTAGTTAGGCTATACTGAAAAAAAGTATTCCGTCCTCGAACGAATCACTTTTTACAGCGGTTAAGAATTTTGTCAGCGATTTCGACTGTTCATCAGTTTTAAATTTAATTGGACCTACAATGTCTAACATTAGCAATTGCGGAGTTATCTCAGTTTCAAGTTACATAGTTAACCAAACAGTAGGTCAGAAACAGGTCGTTAAGTTACCGGAGTTTTACTAAACTTGTTGACATATCTGAATTATACAAATAGAATTTCAATATAAATCCAATATCACAAATTTACCAGTTGGCTGCAGAACTTCATTCTTATCAGCTCTGACGAAGCTCTGCAAAGTGGGGTGAAACATTGGTTAACAATAAATAGTTTTCTTGTACTATTTTGATACTTTTATTGACCGTCACCCAGACCTTCAATATACAAATCTTAGTTTTAATATATAATAGTCCATCTTTTAGATTGTCGTAGGCTACTGTTTAATTTTTTTTTCTTCTATATTATTTAAAGTAAGATTTAAATTAATCTTAAGATTTAATTTAATCTTGTATATTATTTAAATTAAGATATTGTTAACGTTGGTTAACAATAAATAGTTTTGTTACTATTTTGATACCTTTATTGACCGTCACCCAGACCTTCAATATACAAATCTTAGTTTTACTATATAATACTCCATCTTTTAGATTGTCGTAGGCTACTGTTTAATTTTTTTTTTCTTGTATATTATTTAAACTAAGATTCTATTCTTTCGGTTTAATCTAATTGAGAAAACTTTGAAGATCATCCTATCATGAAATTAATTTTAATGTTTAATTTTTTTTATTCTTTTGAATGATGGGAGGGGTTTTATTCTGCAGTTGAAATACTCTCATAATGTATAATAAAATAATTCAGAGAGTGCATGCAGTTTTATGAAATACGAAGCCTTTTGAGCCGTGCTCAACTTCTCAAAGGTTAATATCGGTTTATGGATAGGGTCGCTACTTCTTTATTCAAGAACCTTCTTAGGCCTGTAAGTAAGTGGGTCCAGTTCTCAACTCTATACTGCCCTTTGAAGAATATTTTTATGCTTATTGATTTTTCTTCCAAAAACAGAATATCAAAATTATAAGTTAGCTAAAGATAAATTTAGAAGAAATTTGAATAAAAAATGATTAATATAAATGTTTCCTATATGTTTGCCCTCGAATGGTTGTCTAAGCAACGTCTTTGATTTATCAGTACGATGTCAGTAGTCAGAAATAATATTGTTTTATTAATTGGGCGCTTCCCAGTTAAATAGGTGCTAAAGGCCTAAGTAATAATTTTGACAAGATTATATCTAGGTCAGGATATAGGCAGTCTACCTTCCGGCAATTAGTTAAGACAATTTTCTTTTGTTGGCTCCTTGTTCTCATAGGAAACAATGTAGTCTTATCCACTGTATTATAAATATGATTTATAATACTGTTTTTGGTCCAAGGTACCTGAAACAAATAAAATGAAGACAATACTTGGCGATACTCAACCTCTACCGCCAATCATCGAAAATCGCCGTGAACAATGCATCATGACCCGACTCAGGATCGGACATACAAGATTATCACACAAGCACCTTCTTGAAAGAAATCCTTCCTTCACCGACATGTTATAGTTGTAAATGTACCCTGACGATGGAGCATGTCCTGGAACACTGTTCGCGGCTGGAATCATCTAGAACGTCTATTGGCCTCCGGGGACAACGTCAAGCCTTACTGGCAGAAAATTGGAATAATTTGTTTAAGTTCCTAAAGGAGAACAACCTGTACCAAGAAATGTAACTACGAAATCCAGAATACGGTGCCTCTAACCCTGTAGTTGTATACGGCACCTAAAAATTAAGCAAATAAATAAATATGATTTATAACATTGCAATAATCATATAGCATAGTCAACTGGGATTACTTTACTCCTGGCATGTTAATAAGTTTAATCCATTTGATGAAAATGTTTAACCTTTGAAAAAAAGACGAGATATCCCCTAGAAAGATGTAAAAATATATTTTCTCTGTGAACGTTAGTAACACTGTCATTCAACTGTTAGACTTTTTTTTCTACCCTTTCTGCTAAGGAAGGTCATAGCTATTTGGGTATCTGTTATCATCCAAAAGAGCAAGTTTGAATTTTAGTTTTTCAATAGTTATAACTCAATTTTTTGGGCAGAGAGAATTTAAGTGTTTTTTAACTGTAATTGTTTAGTTTATATATTTTAAAGAGGGGAGAATTATTAATTTATAATTAAATTCCTTGAAACGTATTCCACTTAATTATTGATTTAATGAGGTAATCATACAGACGATTTATAAATAACTCCTGAATCGGGGTTGAAATCTGATTTTCCTATCCCCTAATACTGAACAGTGCTTGCTATTTATCCTGTAGTTGGCAGTTCCATTATTACAGCAAAAAAGCATTTCTTCTTATCCAATACATACATATGAATTTCAATTATTTATTTTTTATTATTTTCGATTCGGTTTTTCTTTTCGTTTGGAAATCTGCTTATTTCTCTGAAAAAAAAATCCTACCACAGGAATAAATTTTTTTTTATACTATCATTGAGCTATGGGTTTATTTTTTACAACAAACATTTTTTTAAGATTTTATTATTCAAACTATTATTTAGTAACAATTCTTTTTTGTTTTTATGTTAAACTAGATTTGAGTTGTGATAAGTTTTTAGTTCTTTAAAATTAAAAACAATTTCAACCTTTAAATTGAGTGCTTTCTGATCTTGGTGTAATTGTTTTCAAATATAATAAGAGTATTTTTTGTTTTTCAATCGTTTTAAGAAACCAAACGAATTCCTTTAGCAGCTAAGTTCACTACCATTGTGGATTATTGCTGAAATTGACCAGGAGTTGCTGCACTCAATAAGATAGGAGTCGGCGAGTCTATATCTAAACTGGGATGTCCTCCAAGGATCCGTGCTCATGGATCACCCGTTTTGTTTTTAATATACCTCCTTGACTAACCCTGTTGCAGCGAAGTTTTAGGTTAGAAAGCTGCAGTACCGAACGGTATATAATTTTAGTATTACATTTGCTTAATAGATATTAGTATTGCAACGTGCACTGGGATTGTTTCTTCTGACTCCTGAGCTGGTCCCTTTAAAAAATGGAGAAATGGGGTGCTGGGATCTTATAGAAATACTTGGGATCGGAGCTTTTGAGTTTAGTAATCAACCAATTCTGTTTTAAATGTATTATTTTGTTGTTTAGTGATTGATATAGCTATATGAATGTTATCTTACTCATAATTTTTTTTATTTCTTAATTGCCTATACAGTTGGTTTGCTACCATAAAAACTTATGGATTTAGATACGAAACTAGTGATTAACAAGAAATGAAGGACAGCATAAGCTAGCTTTTGAAATAATTAGTAAGTTTTATAAATCAAACAAAAATATAATTTATCTATGTATTACACAGAATATTTTTTTCATGTTTAATTTGTTACAAAACGAAAGCTCAGTTGTAGTCAAAGGTCAACTAATTCATCTTTTCTTTTTCTTAAAACAAAAGAAAAATGATTAATTTTTCTTTCTTTCTTTTATCAACTTGCCTTTATAAAGAACTGCTTTTCACAGGCCTTATTATCTCAGTAACTGCTTTTTCTTTTTGGGCTTCCGATTGTATTTTTTCATGTAACATTCAACAGTTACATTGTTTTCTTATTTCTTACATTTTCTACTCCAACAATTTATCTGCCTCATTGATAATATTATATTTACTTTTTTTAATATGTATTGTGAAGTTTATTTTTAACAAAGGCTTATTAATTACATCTTATAATAAAAAAAAAAAGTGTGAGTAGCACATTTTCGTCATTAAGGTAATATTTCTCCCAATTTTTATAAGAAGAATAGATGAAAATTTTTTTTATTGCTTCATTAATTAAGATCCCCCATCTCATACGCCTATTCAATCCGTGTACAAATTTTCAACCTATTGCTTAATTTAGAGATAGGCTATACAATATATTCAAATCACATGAAAAAACACAAAAAAAAGCTAGGGTGAAAGATGAAGTTCGAGACCACCAAAACACATTTTTATGCGCCTGAACATTCACATACAAAATTTCAAACCTATACTCCAATTTGAAGGAGATTTGAATACATAAAAAAACGTGAAAAATTTATCCTGGAATTCACTCCTACTGGTTGTTCTGTCTTAATACACTAAGTAACCAGAGTTTTAAATTTAAAAATTTTGAAAAATTCCTGTAGGTGGATGGAATTTAGATGCTAAATAACCCTCTTTAACTGTTGATATGTATCTGAAATCCCATAAACACTCGAAACCGTGTTTTAGGGATTATGAAATGGATTTTAAATACATCATATCAGATGCATTAAGTGCATCTTCTTCGATTGCATCATCATATCATCTATCATTCATCATAGGAACGATAAATAAAGTGTTGAAAATAGTTTTTCAGATTTCCCTTCTATATAACATTATATTGACTGTACTAATACGAATTTAGGAAAAAATAAAGTTTGTTTGAAATCTTTTTTTTGTTTCCTCTTTCTTTGATTTTCATTAGTTACTTGTTAAACCCACTTGTTTGAATCAAATTAAACTCGCTAAATACTATCTACATTTATACAAATATATATAAAAACTAAACTAATCAGATTAAAACCTAAAATTTTATCCATAATTGAATGAAGTGCTATGAGAACACTTATTTTGTTAAATGATTTTGTATTCCAATTATGAAAGCTGGAATTTAATTTTTCAACATCTTAAAACAACCTCAATTTTAAGTTTTTGAAAAAAATTACTTTGGAAAAGCCACTGTATATAAAATAGTATTTAAAATATTTCAAGAAAAATTCAGTTTGTTTACTTTCCTCTAAGATTTCACATAGAATGTTTCCCTAATGTTCAGCATTTCAATTGTGTGTTTACAAAAGAATATAGCATTAACCAAAAACTATAAAAAAGAAATACAAACTTTTAAATGTATAGATATATACATATTGATCAAATCAATTGATGTTTGTTTCATTTCTATTTAAAACAATAATAATAGGTAATATAATATTATAATATAGAAAATATACTTATATACTGAAATTTCTACTGAAAAAAATACAAAACGTTCAATTTTGTGCAAAATAAAGTTACTTTGTTACGTATTTTCCATGATTTTAATTGCTGTTGAGGTTCGGTGACTTGCTAGGGAACAAAAGGTGCAATTGTACAAAAAACTTTTTATTTATAAGTAAATATTTTAATGTACAATACAATCAAGATTAATGTGACTTATAAGTGCATATTAAAAACTACTTACAAACAAGTTTAAATACTTTTAGATTTGCATTACTACTTTTGGTTATGGGTTTATTTTCGAGTGATTTAATGGGTTATAAATAACAGTCTGTTCTTGCTCAACGTTAAATCCTACCAAAAGATTGAAAAATAAGACGTAAATAACAACATACAATTTCATCATATTTTTCATAAATGTACATTATATATGTACATATAATTAAAAATTCCTAATTCTTAGGATTGTACCAACCTGCCTTCAGAAACCATTGGTAATGGTAAGAACCTCTTAAAGCAAGCTAAAAGTGATGTATTTCCTTGAAGATTCTCTGGTCAATAATAAATGAATAAAAGGGGAAACTTACGAGATTAGTCTTGTTTTTAGAAAATTGTTGTTGATGAGATAGCTGTTTTAATAGTAAATGATTTCACGAAGACCTCCTCTTGGATTTATTGCTTCCGTTTCCTAAAAGAAAAGGGTTTGTACTTTTTTTCCTTGTTTCTCTTTCCCAGATTGCTTTACGATTTCGTATTAACTTTTCTACTTCTATCCCTCCTTATTTTTCCTGAGCTTATTATAATTTCTTTTCTAGTCTTATATTCTTTCTGTGAAATGCACAACTTCTCATTTACTTTTTTTTCTAACCACATAGGACGTTTAATATCCCTCCCTCCTATGTTAAATGTTTTAAGTCTTTGTTTTAAAAAAAAGGTCTATTTGAACAGTGGCTTTTTACCATCTAGTTGGTTTTATATTTAATATTTCGAGATGTGGTGGTGGAAAAGACTGCGCTTGAAAAGAAAAAGATAAATTGAAAATATATGTTGACATGTATTTTTTAATTATTCGTATTAAGTATTGTAGATTAAACCACTTAGTTATCTTGATTATTTTTTATTGTGAATAAATTTGCTTGAATTCTTATGCGCTATTGCTACTATTTTTTCCTCCCTTATGCTTTGCTGGTGCTTTTTACATGCAAAGCGATTTACTAATTCAAAAAAGTAATCAGATACGGTTGGACATAAAATTTGTCCTCCACTAATGAAAAAAAAAATGTGTGTAGTAACTGATTTCATTTTGTTTGACATTGTTGGATGCCTAATCTGTTCTATCGAAAATTGATTTGGGAAATTTTAATTGAATACTCATCAGTATTGAATACTTGTCAGTCAAGATTGAATAATTGAATACCGTTAGGTAAAACAGGTGTTACCTGATAAACATGAATGCGAGAAAAACTATATTAAAATTTTGTGTTAAAAAAAAAAGTTTTTTTTATAAAATAAATGTCAGATCAGATAATTATTATTATTAATTTCAAGGTCAATTCTGGAATTGAGGAATTCATTAATTTCTGGACATCACCGGTTTTCCCCTGGAATGAGCGTAGTCCTTTATTCTTCTGTAGATATTTTTATAACACATTTTTAACAGGTATTGGATTTTTTTTATTACGAAAAATAGCTCTTTCGTTCATTTATTTTTACCCATTAAAAATTCAAATTTGTAAAATATGTTACATCTTTTGTTTACTCTTGTCGTCTTCATTTCGTCAACCTTATTTTGGTGACTACCACTATTTTAGGCTGGGTATAATATATTTAATATATAATTAATATGTATGATTATACATAATACAACCCTAGTTATATACCTCAAAACCTAGAACACCTGATTCATGTTTTAAAATGAATCCCATTTTCGAAGATAAACAAAATCTCAATACACAGCATACGTTAACTACTATAAGATGCTTTCAAATAGGAGCTTTGGAAATAAAAATATATCCGTGATATATTCATATAGATTATATTCTAAATTAGTAAATTAGAAGCTTTCGTTGATTACTTAATGGAGTACCTAACACTTTATAGGAAAAGTTCTGCACAAGAAGAAAGTCATATTTAAGCCTTACATTGGAGAAAATGTATAAAATTTTACATAATCCCTACCGGTATCTATTATAAAATGGTGATTTGTTTAACAAATATCATCCTCGGCAGTTACTTGATGAGGATGACATCTGATTACAAAGGGAAATCAGAGAAGTGACTCGGTACAGACAGAACAGGACCGTACAGAGAACGGGACTTCATTTGCATTATCCGCATCCTCCCTAATGGAGCCAAGAAGAAAGGGTTCCTCCGCCTTTGGGGACTTTTTACAAGAGATCGCGGGAGGGAACGTTATTAGGCCTCTGTGTCGCTTTGTAGAGGAGTTTTTTGACGCCCGAGGGTAGCCGTCTTTCGGAATTTTTTGAAGTTAGTTCTTCATTATTTAGAAAGAGTTTGGTCAGGTGAGTCTACTTCACTGTAATGGATATTTTTAGCTAGCTATGTACCTTTAATTTTAAAACGTAATTTACGTCTGGTGCGTGCTTCCTACACCACTCACTTACCATCCTAGTTTGAAATTAAATTAATCCTTATGCGTTTAAAATCAGCTATTTCTGTTCATTACGTGAGAATAATATCTGATTATTATCATAACCATGGAAGCACGAAAGCATTTATCTATCCGTTGTTTATTACAACTAACAATGAGAGATCGTTAATTTTTTCAAGTAAACGAAATTAATGGCACTTAAAGCTTCGACAGTTAAACCGTGTCTGACTTCAATGAGGATAAGACCTAGTTGATGTTAACGACCACTTGATTCTACATAAAATTCTTCATAGCCGCTTTTGAGGAAATCGTAAAATCGCTTATAAAAAATATAACTTCCAGTACGTAGATTTCAGCGAGAAAAAGGTGCTGTAACATCCCAGGCATATAGCCATGTTAAATGCACAGTTTCATTTTCCAACATATTTTAGTTGTATGGCTCTTTCATACAGATTATTTTGTGAAACTTGATTATGTGGGTTCAAATTATCTCAGGACGTGCATCCCGTTAAAAACTTAAATTAGAAAATTTTCACGATAACTGTATGAAGTGCGCCTTCAACTTATGCCCAGGCGCCCCTTCACTTTTGATTGCCTGGTTGAATTGTTAACTGGGAATAAAAATAAACATAAATAACAGAAAAGAAAATTATTTTGCATAAGTTACAGGTGGTGGAGGGGTGGCCGAAACAAAACATTTATTCTTAGAAAGAGTTAATTGATTTTCATCTTGGGTCTAGAAATACTGTAGGTATGCCTATTGCTGATGATGATGGATGTTGTGAACTATATTGAATGATATGGACTTACGCCATGGTTC
>NW_027108721.1:693055-694919 GCF_000696795.3 Halyomorpha halys | reverse complement strand
AATAAGAGAGAAGAAAAAGGACTGGTTGTAGAAAAAGAAGATGGCTCCCTCATACATCAGTTTCTTCTTCTCCCCACAGAGGTTGTTAGAGGTAAGCTTTTGCTGTTGGCCACATGGGGCGCTAGTAGTGCCTACATTATGGGAGTCCCATCTAGACTTTCAGTTCCTGAAACAATTACAATACTCCTTCATACTATATATTCCATAGGTCGGTAATAGTTCAAGAGCCCAAGAGGAGAAAAAAGGCAGTTATCTCAACCCAATTTTTGATTACTTTAATTAAAACTATATATAATTAATAGTCAAAATTGATGAGTTTGCCAAGTATAGGTAAGGGGAATAAAAAATAGTTGTTTCAAGCGATAAAACTAATTTTTCATTCGGAGCTCTATATCTTAAAAAGTAGGAACAACACAAGAAAACCTAAGAGAACGTCATTTAAAGAAGAGTAAATTTGCTAAAATATGAGCCCTAAAAGAGTTATTTACGTTAAATAGTTTTCGAGATATAGCTTTTTAAAAAGCAACATTCCATAAAAATGTATGGGACGTACTAAAAGATCAGTAGTTAGTGAATTTATTTTGAAAAATTTATATCTCAAAAACCATTTGACGTACAGATGTCTATTAGCACTCAAATTAAAGCTAGTTTAATGAGCTATAAAGTAGTTTATGATATTTATCTTCGTAGGAGTAGCAGTTTTCATGATATTTGCTAAAATAAATTGATTTATAGTTGTTCGAACAAATTTTCATTTGCCATATTCATATGTGAATATCATAAAAACTACTACCCCTACGAAAATAAGTGTTGTAAACTACTTTATAGTAAGTTAAATTTCCTTTATTTTGAGTGTTGGCAGACATATGTGCGTCACATGGACCTACAGACATATTTTTTCAAAAATTCAACATTTTATACGAACAACTAGAAATTAACATTTTGTGAGTTTATTTTGTCAAATATCATAAAAACTACAACTCCTACAAAGATAAACATAATTAGCTATTTTGTAGTAAATTTAACTAGCTGTTATTTGAGTGCTGGCAGACATCTGTACGTTTAATGGTTTCTGAAATGAAGTTTTTCATAAATCAAACCTATTGTCCGAACAACTATAAACAAATTTATTTTAGCAAACATCATGAAAACTACTATTCCTACGAAGGTAAAGGTCATAAACTTCTTTATAGGCCATTAAACCAGCTTTAATTTCAGTGCTAATTAGACATCTGTACGTCACATAGTTCCTGAGATATAGAATTCTCAAAATAAATTAACTAACTACTGAGCTTTCAGTAGATTTTTATGAAATTTTGCTTTTTAAAAAACAAATCTTTATCTTTTGTTTTATCAGATGAATTTGATTTAATGTTGATAGTGTCTTCTATGTAGTCTCTACATTTTTATCACTTCACTTAGTAAGACAGAATCTGTAGTGAGAACTAATCTAATGTAGTCATATTGCAACACCCAACACTTTTATAAACAATAGAATAGCAGAAAAAGATCACTCATTCATATTACAATTACAATAATAAAAAACATCAATGGGAAGTTGAATTTATTGTAAAAATAACAAATAATAACAAGGCCATTGGTCCGAACTAACTAATCTCCTCCTAGTTTCCCTTTCCACAGAACCTCAAACGAATTTTCCCATTTGTTTAGCCCATTTCAATCACAGAGGTGACCCTACCTAAATTGGTGACACTATTTTCATTGGAATTATGCAAACATTGCATTACTTTCAAAATTTACATTTATTGGATGTATGTCACGCAATTTAAAGTTATTTTTTTAGATTTTTCATCTTTCTTGGTCCAAAATTCTTTATTATAATTTCATTTTAAAAACCTAGTGG